>NC_069500.1:1197988890-1198038890 GCF_027579735.1 Bombina bombina
TAGATAATATCTATAAATAAATTAAATATGTGGTATGGGGGCTAGTAGCTATTCTCAATATTTTCAATATACACCAGGAATGACAACTCAAGTATGTTTGGTCAGTATGTTGTTGCTGGTGATTGGTGAATAGTTATACACTTGGGTTCACTAAAAGTGATATAGTGAACTTGCTGTGGAGTCCCTTTAAATTACTTATTAGGTTTCAATACACTTCTACATGTATGGTTAAGAGGCTTGAATGATTATACACTTTAAATCACTGTGCGTGAAGTCAGGGACTTTCTATAGAATCCCTTTAAATTATTCTTAGTTTCCTGTACGCATGTACATGTGTGGCTGTGTTTAAGCCTACGCTACACAAATAAAGGCTTAATGCTCTATATTGAATAATGTCTTCTATATTTGGAAATACAGAGTCTGGCGGATGTGCACAATGTTATATAAAGTATCAATGAAATTAGGGGTCACCCTTTATAGTGGTATTATCACCGTTAGTAATAAGATGTTTCAATATTTTTATCGATATTATTGTATCTTATATAAGAAATCTATTACAAATAAAGCGATGTAATTAATGTAACATTATTAAGGTTCCATTATGTTTATCCCTTTAAGTGCAAGAATGCCTGATATTTGGGACTGGGACCTTTATAGTTGCTATTGTATTTGAATAGTTATAGAAAGTCTTATATTAAAGTATCAATATCGATGTTATTACCGAGTGATAACCTCTAAATGAATAACGTTCTCGTTACTATATAGAGCAGACAGATATAGTAAAAAGTTCTAAATATGCCTTTGAGTGGATGGCATGATATCAAATGCTCTGGGTAGTAAATAAAGTGACCGCTGCTACATCGACTTTGAAAAAGCCGCGAGGCGAAACATGTTAGGGACGTTAGGGACGCTAGGGTACTGGTGATGAGTCCTTGGAGCTCATGTATTTTTAGCTAGCAATAAGAACCTTGATCGTTAAAATATTTTGTACCGCAATATACCGATAGTAGTTGGGAGTGGTTAATGGGGGCAGAACGCTGACGCTTACACAAGCTGGTGGATAATCTAACCGTTAGCAATATTCACACCACTTCTAAAAACCATAACTACACAGGGCTAAATACCGCAATAATATTGTCTCGTTTGGTAATGCTAAACTGCGACTTTATATATATTTCTCTATCAACTATGTCTGCTGGATTGTAACTTAACGCATCTACTGTACAGTCGATGTAGCAGCGGTCACTTTATTTACTACCCAGAGCATTTGATATCATGCCATCCACTCAAAGGCATATTTAGAACTTTTTACTATATCTGTCTGCTCTATATAGTAACGAGAACGTTATTCATTTAGAGGTTATCACTCGGTAATAACATCGATATTGATACTTTAATATAAGACTTTCTATAACTATTCAAATACAATAGCAAATATAAAGGTCCCAGTCCCAAATATCAGGCATTCTTGCACTTAAAGGGATAAACATAATGGAACCTTAATAATGTTACATTAATTACATCGCTTTATTTGTAATAGATTTCTTATATAAGATACAATAATATCGATAAAAATATTGAAACATCTTATTACTAACGGTGATAATACCACTATAAAGGGTGACCCCTAATTTCATCGATACTTTATATAACATTGTGCACATCCGCCAGACTCTGTATTTCCAAATATAGAAGACATTATTCAATATAGAGCATTAAGCCTTTATTTGTGTAGCGTAGGCTTAAACACAGCCACACATGTACATGCGTACAGGAAACTAAGAATAATTTAAAGGGATTCTATAGAAAGTCCCTGACTTCACGCACAGTGAATTAAAGTGTATAATCATTCAAGCCTCTTAACCATACATGTAGAAGTGTATTGAAACCTAATAAGTAATTTAAAGGGACTCCACAGCAAGTTCACTATATCACTTTTAGTGAACCCAAGTGTATAACTATTCACCAATCACCAGCAACAACATACTGACCAAACATACTTGAGTTGTCATTCCTGGTGTATATTGAAAATATTGAGAATAGCTACTAGCCCCCATACCACATATTTAATTTATTTATAGATATTATCTACCCACTACACCAACCAATATACGATCAACAAGTAATAGTATCTTGGCTCCTATGAGTGTTTTTAAATGTGTGTTTTTCCAATTTTAATTAAGCCTTC
Source organism: Bombina bombina (assembly GCF_027579735.1). NCBI lineage: Eukaryota > Metazoa > Chordata > Amphibia > Anura > Bombinatoridae > Bombina > Bombina bombina. The sequence continues at coordinate 1,197,991,079 of NC_069500.1, forward strand.
AATAAAAGTTAATTTTTAATGTAATTTAGTTTACTCTGAAAGTTTTGTCTTTGTTCTTTGCACATCCTTGCACGACTCTCTCTCTGTTACCACAATTTATGTAATCAAGTAATCCCCAGAGTGCTATTAATGTAGTCTATCTCAGATGCTGACAAAGGGGACTAGATCCCTGAAAACGTTACATTTGTATTTGTACTTTTTTTCAAGAAAGACCTGTGAGTGCAATCGTTATTTCATGTATCTCATAGCATCATTGCACCAAGGCAGCTGACACAGGGTGGGCAGAGCTGAAGTTTGGTTATTTATATATATATATATATATATATATATATATATATATATATATATATATATATATATATATATATATATATATATATATATATATATGATTTTGTAATGTAAGTTTGCAATACTGAATGTTTTTACATATGTATGTATATTTGTGACATGATAGCAACTGTACATGTTTATGTATTTTTTAACAAACATGCAGCTTCTAGTAATTACCATACCATTCTTCTGATGTCTCTTCCCCCTCTATTCACTCTTTCTGCCCTCCTCTATTCCCTTCCCCCCATCACCTTATAAAAGTGTAAGTAAATGTTGTAATGTGTGTCAATACATATAATTATACTGAGCACAACATATCAATCAATGAGTAACAGAATTTTTTTTTCATCATAAAAGCTCTGTATAGACAGATCGATAGATAGATAGATAGATAGATAGATAGATAGATAGATAGATAGATAGATAGATAGATAGATAGATAGACAGATAGACAGATAGATAAATAGATAGATTATAAATATATATATATATATATATATATATATATATATATATATATATATATATATATATATATATATATATATATATATATATTTATTGTGATTTTTTTCATCATATTGCAGTGCAGCCCCTAAAATTTCTTTTTTGGACTGTCTCCTAGGTTTTTTTAAATCATACTTAATAACATTCAAGCCCTGCCTTATATATAAGCATTTACTTAAAGGGACAATCAAGTCCAAAAACAACTTTAATTATTCAAATAGGGCATTTAATTTTAAACATCTTTTCAATTGGCTTTTATCACCAATTTTGCTTTGTTCTCTTCGTATTCTTAGTCGAAAGCTAAACCTAGGAGGTTCATATGTTAATTTATTAGACCTTGAAGGCCGCCTCTAATCTTAATGCATTTTTACAGTTTTCACCACTAGAGGGCATTTGTTCATGTGTTTCATATAGATAACATTGAGCTCATGCACGTGAATTTACAGAGGAGTGAGCACTGATTGGCTAAAATGCAAGTCTGTTAAAAGAACTTGAATAAGAGAGCAGTTTTCAGAGGCATAGATACAAGGTAATTACAGAGGTAACGTGTATAATTATAACTGTGTTGATTATGCAAACCTGGGGAATGGATTATTAAGGGATTATCTATCTTTTAAAACAAAACAAAAATCTGGTGTTAACTGTCCCTTTCACTAACTCTTTTTACACCAATATGCCACAATGTTTAAAATTATGTGCAGCTCAAGCGTAAACGAGCAACTTTGTCTAGTTCACATATTACCACTAATATTATTATGATTATGGTATTTTATTTTTTTGCCCTCTGGAAATTTTTTTGTGGACGCTTATGTCACCAGCAGCTAGTATGAGCAAGAGGGAGAGTGACATGAGACACAGATTTGCAGTATTTGCAGAGTGTCTTTGAGATGTATAGGTACTGTATGTGTGAAGCTCATGAGAGCAAAAGTGAGTTGAGGGGTAAAGAGATGGGCCAATGAATATAGCAGGTGGTAAGGGGGGGATTAATAATACAGGTTGTCTTGTATACAAGAGGTAGCAATAAGGAACATGAAGATATGAAGCATTTTTACAAAAAGGGAATCAGTTAAACACATAAAACACAGTCGGCTAGATTTAGAGTTCTGAGGCCAAAGGGGTGCGTTAGCTATGCATGCTTTTTTTCCCCCGCACCTTTTAAATACCGCTGGTATTTAGAGTTCACAGAATGGCTGCGTTAGGCTCCAAAAAGGGAGCGTAGAGCATAATTTACCGCCACTGCAACTCTAAATACCAGCGGTGCTTACGGATGCGGCCAGCTTCAAAAACGTGCTCGTGCACGATTCCCCCATAGGAAACAATGGGGCCGTTTGAGCTGAAAAAAAACCTAACACCTGCAAAAAAGCAGCAGATCCTAACGCAGCCCCATTCTTTCCTATGGGGAAACACTTCCTAAGTCTGCACCTAACACCCTAACATGTACCCCGAGTCTAAACACCCCTAACCTTACACTTATTAACCCCTAATCTGCCGCCCCCGCTATCGCTGACCCCTGCATATTTTTTAACCCCTAATCTGCCGCTCCGTACACCGCCACAACCTACGTTATCCCTATGTACCCCTAATCTGCTGCCCCTAACACCGCCGACCCCTATATTTATTAACCCCTAATCTGCCGCCCCCAACGTCGCCGCCACCTACCTACAATTATTAACCCCTAATCTGCCGACCGGACCTCACCGCTACTATAATAAAGTTATTAACCCCTAATCTGCCTCACTCCCGCCTCAAAAACCCTATAAAAAATAGTATTAACCCCTAATCTGCCTTCCCTAACATCGCCGACACCTAACTTCAAGTATTAACCCCTAATCTCCCGACCGGACCTCGCTGCTACTCTAATAAATGTATTAACCCCTAAAGCTAAGTCTAACCCTAACCCTAACACCCCCCTAAGTTAAATATAATTTTTATCTAACGAAATAAATTAACTCTTATTAAATAAATTATTCCTATTTAAAGCTAAATACTTACCTGTAAAATAAACCCTAATATAGCTACAATATAAATAATAATTATATTGTAGCTATTTTAGGATTAATATTTATATTTCAGGCAACTTTGTATTTATTTTAACCAAGTACAATAGCTATTAAATAGTTAATAACTATTTAATAGCTACCTAGTTAAAATAATTACAAAATTACCTGTAAAATAAATCCTAACCTAAGTTACAATTAAACCTAACACTACACTAGCAATAAATTAATTACATACAAATAAATACAAATAAATACAATTAAATAAACTAACTAAAGTACAAAAAATAAAAAAAGAACTAAGTTACAAAAAATAAAAAAATAATTTACAAACATTATAAAAAATATTACAACAATTTTAAGCTAATTACACCTACTCTAAGCCCCCTAATAAAATAACAAAGCCCCCCAAAATATAAAAATGCCCTACCCTATTCTAAAATAAATATTGAAAAGCTCTTTTACCTTACCAGCCCTTAAAAGGGCTTTTTGCGGGGCATGCCCCAAAGAATTCTGCTCTTTTGCCTGTAAAAAAAAACATACAATACCCCCCCCAACATTACAACCCACCACCCACATACCCCTAATCTAACCCAAATCCCCCTTAAAAAAACCTAACACTAAGCCCCTGAAGATCTTCCAACCTTATCTTCACCACGCCGGGTATCACGATCCGTCCAGAAGATGGTCCGAAGTCTTCCTCCTATCCGGGCGATGTCTTCATCCAAGCGGGGGCTGAAGAGGTCCATCATCGGGCTGAAGAGGTCCATCATCCGGCTGAAGTCTTCATCCAACCAGGGGCTTAAGAGGTCCATCATCCGGCTGAAGTCTTCTATCAAGCGACATCTTCAATCTTCTTTCTTCCGGCTCCATCTTCATCCCGCCGACGCAGAACATCCATCCTGGCCGACGACTTCCCAACGAATGACGGTTCCTTTAAGGGATGTCATCCAAGATGGGGTCCCTCGAATTCCGATTGGCTGATAGGATTCTATCAGTCAATCGGAATTAAGGTAGGAAAATTCTGATTGGCTGATGGAATCAGCCAATCAGATTCAAGTTCAATCCGATTGGCTGATCCAATCAGCCAATCAGATTGAGCTCGCATTCTATTGGCTGATCGGAACAGACAATAGAATGCAAGCTCAATCTGACTGGCTGATCAGATCAGCCAATCGGATTGAACTTGAATCTGATTGGCTGATTCCATCAGCCAATCAGAATTTTCCTACCTTAATTCCGATTGGCTGATAGAATCCTATCAGCCAATCGGAATTCGAGGGACGCCATCTTGGATGACGTCCCTTAAAGGAACCGTCATTCGTCGGGAAGTCGTCGGCCAGGATGGATGTTCCGCGTCGGCGGGATGAAGATGGAGCCGGAAGAAAGAAGATTGAAGATGCCGCTTGATAGAAGACTTCAGCCGGATGATGGACCTCTTAAGCCCCCGCTTGGATGAAGACTTCAGCCAGATGATGGACCTCTTCAGCCCGATGATGGACCTCTTCAGCCCCCGCTTGGATGAAGACATTGCCCGGATAGGAGGAAGACTTTGGACCATCTTCTGGACGGATCGGTGATACCCGGCGTGGGGAAGATAAGGTAGGAAGATCTTCAGGGGCGCTTTGTGTAAGGTTTATTTAAGGGGGGTTTGGGTTAGATTAGCAGTATGTGGGTGGTGGGTTGTAATGTTGGGGGGGTATTGTATGTTTTTTTTTACAGGCAAAAGAGCAGAATTCTTTGGGGCATGCCCCGCAAAAAGCCCTTTTAAGGGCTGGTAAGGTAAAAGAGCTTTTCAATTTTTATTTTGGGGGGCTTTGTTATTTTATTAGGCGGCTTAGAGTAGGTGTAATTAGCTTAAAATTGTTGTAATATTTTTATAATGTTTGTAAATTATTTTTTTATTTTTTGTAACTTAGTTCTTTTTTTATTTTTTGTACTTTAGTTAGTTTATTTGTATTTATTTGTATTTATTTGTATGTAATTAATTTATTGCTAGTGTAGTGTTAGGTTTAATTGTAACTTAGGTTAGGATTTATTTTACAGGTAATTTTGTAATTATTTTAACTAGGTAGCTATTAAATAGTTATTAACTATTTAATAGCTATTGTACCTGGTTAAAATAAATACAAAGTTGCCTGTAAAATAAATATAAATCCTAAAATAGCTACAATATAATTATTATTTATATTGTAGCTATATTAGGGTTTATTTTACAGGTAAGTATTTAGCTTTAAATAGGAATAATTTATTTAATAAGATTTATTTTATTTCGTTAGATTAAAAGTATATTTAACTTAGGGGGGTGTTATGGTTAGGGTTAGACTTAGCTTTAGGGGTTAATACATTTATTAGAGTAGCGGTGAGGTCCGGTCGGCAGATTAGGGGTTAATAATTGTAGGTAAGGTAGCAGCGACTTTGGGGGGGGCAGATTAGGGGTTAATAAATATTATGTAGGTGTCGGCGGTGTTAGGGGCAGCAGATTAGGGGTAAATAGGGATAATGTAGGTTGCGGCGGTGTGCGGTCGGCAGATTAGGGGTTAAAAAAATGTATTAGAGTGGCGGCGATGTGGGGAGGCCTCGGTTAGGACCCCCTAACGCTGGTTTTGACGGCTAACGCAGAACTCTAAATCTAGGCGAGTATTACAACAGAACTTGCATTGTGTTTTGTCCTTTGTTCAATCCTTGTTCATTCTTTGCATAATTATTTTGCCTTAATTGTATTTAATCTATTCATTTACGAAATGGTTATAAAATGCATTTCAATTACTTTTAAAATGCATCAATGTTACATGATCACAGATTTTGTTTGAAATGTATTTAAAATGGACATTCTAGTCATTTTGTATATCTTTACAAATAAAAAAATGTCACAATGTAAATTTCATACAAAATATATATATATATATATATATATATATATAAAATACAAATAAAATGTGTGTTTATAAATCAAGTAATGTTAAGAAGAGGTTTACCTTTGAGAATTTATCATCACTTGATTCATGAACACACTTTATATAACAAAATTTATGCTTACCTGATAAATTCCTTTCTCCTGTAGTGTGGTCAGTCCACGGGTCATCATTACTTCTGGGATATTAACTCCTCCCCAACAGGAAGTGCAAGAGGATTCACCCAGCAGAGCTGCTATATAGCTCCTCCCCTCCACGTCACACCCAGTCATTCGACCAAGAACCAACGAGAAAGGAGAAGCCAAAGGGTGCAGTGGTGACTGGAGTATAATTTAAAAATTTTTATAGACCTGCCATAAACAACAGGGCGGGCCGTGGACTGACCACACTACAGGAGAAAGGAATTTATCAGGTAAGCATAAATTTTGTTTTCTCCTGTTAAGTGTGGTCAGTCCACGGGTCATCATTACTTCTGGGATACCAATACCAAAGCTAAAGTACACGGATGACGGGAGGGACAGGCAGGCTCTTTATACGGAAGGAACCACTGCCTGAAGAACCTTTCTCCCAAAAACAGCCTCCGAAGAAGCAAAAGTGTCAAATTTGGAAAATTTGGAAAAAGTATGAAGAGAAGACCAAGTTGCAGCCTTGCAAATCTGTTCAACAGAAGCCTCATTCTTAAAGGCCCAAGTGGAAGCCACAGCTCTAGTAGAATGTGCTGTAATTCTTTCAGGAGGCTGCTGTCCAGCAGTCTCATAGGCTAACCGTATTATGCTACGAAGCCAAAAAGAGAGAGAGGTAGCCGAAGCTTTTTGACCTCTCCTCTGACCAGAATAAACGACAAACAGGGAAGAAGTTTGTCGAAAATCCTTAGTTGCCTGTAGATAAAATTTCAGGGCACGGACTACATCTAGATTGTGTAGCAGACGTTCCTTCTTCGAAGAAGGATTAGGACACAAAGATGGAACCACAATCTCTTGATTGATATTCCTGTTAGTGACCACCTTAGGTAGGAACCCAGGTTTAGTACGCAGAACTACCTTGTCTGAATGAAAAATCAGATAAGGAGAATCACAATGTAAGGCAGATAACTCAGAGACTCTTCGAGCCGAGGAAATCGCCATTAAAAACAGAACTTTCCAAGATAACAGCTTGATATCAATGGAATGAAGGGGTTCAAATGGAACACCCTGTAAAACATTAAGAACTAAGTTCAAACTCCATGGTGGAGCAACAGTTTTAAACACAGGCTTGATCCTAGCTAAAGCCTGACAAAAAGCTTGAACGTCCGGAACTTCTGACAGACGTTTGTGTAAAAGAATGGACAGAGCTGAAATCTGTCCCTTTAAGGAACTAGCGGATAAACCCTTTTCTAAACCTTCTTGTAGAAAAGACAATATCCTCGGAATCCTAACCTTACTCCATGAGTAACTATTGGATTCGCACCAATATAAGTATTTGCGCCATATCTTATGGTAAATCTTTCTGGTAACAGGCTTCCTAGCCTGTATTAAGGTATCAATAACTGACTCAGAAAAACCACGTTTTGATAAAATCAAGCGTTCAATTTCCAAGCAGTCAGCTTCAGAGAAATTAAATTTTGATGTTTGAAGGGACCCTGGATCAGAAGGTCCTGTTTCAGAGGTAGAGACCAAGGTGGACAGGATGACATGTCCACTAGATCTGCATACCAAGTCCTGCGTGGCCATGCAGGCGCTATTAGAATCACTGATGCTCTCTCCTGTTTGATTCTGGCAATCAATCGAGGAAGCATCGGGAAGGGTGGAAACACATAAGCCATCCCGAAGGTCCAAGGTGCTGTCAAAGCATCTATCAGAACCGCTCCCGGATCCCTGGATCTGGACCCGTAACGAGGAAGCTTGGCGTTCTGTCGAGACGCCATGAGATCTATCTCTGGTTTGCCCCAACGTCGAAGTATTTGGGCAAAGACCTCCGGATGAAGTTCCCACTCCCCCGGATGAAAAGTCTGATGACTTAGGAAATCCGCCTCCCAGTTCTCCACTCCCGGGATGTGGATTGCTGACAGGTGGCAAGAGTGAGACTCTGCCCAGCGAATTATCTTTGATACTTCCATCATTGCTAGGGAGCTTCTTGTCCCTCCCTGATGGTTGATGTAAGCTACAGTTGTGATGTTGTCCGACTGAAACCTGATGAACCCCCGAGTTGTTAACTGGGGCCAAGCCAGAAGGGCATTGAGAACTGCTCTCAATTCCAGAATGTTTATTGGTAGGAGACTCTCCTCCTGATTCCATTGTCCCTGAGCCTTCAGAGAATTCCAGACAGCGCCCCAACCTAGTAGGCTGGCGTCTGTTGTTACAATTGTCCAGTCCGGCCTGCTGAATGGCATCCCCCTGGACAGATGTGGCCGAGAAAGCCACCATAGAAGAGAATTTCTGGTCTCTTGATCCAGATTCAGAGTAGGGGACAAGTCTGAGTAATCCCCATTCCACTGACTTAGCATGCACAATTGCAGCGGTCTGAGATGTAGGCGTGCAAAGGGTACTATGTCCATTGCCGCTACCATTAAGCCGATCACCTCCATGCATTGAGCTACTGCCGGGTGTTGAATGGAATGAAGGACACGGCATGCATTTTGAAGCTTTGTTAACCTGTCTTCTGTCAGGTAAATCTTCATTTCTACAGAATCTATAAGAGTCCCCAAGAAGGGAACTCTTGTGAGTGGACAGAGAGAACTCTTCTTTTCGTTCACCTTCCATCCATGCGACCTTAGAAATGCCAGTACTAACTCTGTATGAGACTTGGCAGTTTGAAAGCTTGAAGCTTGTATCAGAATGTCGTCTAGGTACGGAGCTACCGAAATTCCTCGCGGTCTTAGTACCGCCAGAAGAGCACCCAGAACCTTCGTGAAGATTCTTGGAGCCGTAGCCAATCCGAATGGAAGAGCTACAAACTGGTAATGCCTGTCTAGGAAGGCAAACCTTAGATACCGGTAATGATCTTTGTGAATCGGTATGTGAAGGTAAGCATCCTTTAAATCCACTGTGGTCATGTACTGACCCTTTTGGATCATGGGTAAGATTGTCCGAATAGTTTCCATTTTGAACGATGGAACTCTTAGGAATTTGTTTAGGATTTTTAAATCCAGGATTGGCCTGAAAGTTCCCTCTTTTTTGGGAACCACAAACAGATTTGAGTAAAACCCTTGTCCTTGTTCCGACCGCGGAACCGGATGGATCACTCCCATTAGTAAAAGATCTTGTACACAGCGTAGAAACGCCTCTTTCTTTATTTGGTTTGTTGACAACCTTGACAGATGAAATCTCCCTTTTGGGGGAGAGGTTTTGAAGTCCAGAAGGTATCCCTGAGATATGATCTCTAACGCCCAGGGATCCTGGACATCTCTTGCCCAAGCCTGGGCGAAGAGAGAAAGTCTGCCCCCCACTAGATCCGTTCCCGGATCGGGGGCCCTCAATTCATGCCGTCTTAGGGGCAGCAGCAGGTTTCCTGGCCTGCTTGCCCTTGTTCCAGGACTGGTTAGGTCTCCAGCCTTGTCTGTAGCGAGCAACAGCTCCTTCCTGTTTTGGTGCAGAGGAAGTTGATGCTGCTCCTGCTTTGAAATTCCGAAAGGAACGAAAATTAGACTGTCTAGCCTTAGGTTTGGCTTTGTCTTGAGGCAGGGCATGGCCCTTACCTCCTGTAATGTCAGCGATAATTTCTTTCAACCCGGGCCCGAATAAGGTCTGCCCTTTGAAAGGTATGTTAAGTAATTTAGATTTAGAAGTAACGTCAGCTGACCAGGATTTTAGCCACAGTGCTCTGCGTGTCTGAATGGTGAATCCGGAATTCTTGACCGTAAGTTTAGTTAAATGTACTACGGCATCCGAAATAAATGAATTAGCTAGCTTAAGTGTCTTAAGCTTGTTTGAAATCTCATCTATAGTTATTGAGTCAAGAGTCTCTTCCAGGGACTCGGACCAGAAAGCGGCCGCGGCCGTGACAGACGCAATACATGCAAGGGGTTGCAATATAAAACCTTGTTGAACAAACATTTTCTTAAGGTAACCCTCTAATTTTTTATCCATTGGATCTGAAAAGGCACAGCTTTCCTCCACCGGGATAGTGGTACGCTTAGCCAGAGTAGAAACCGCTCCCTCCACCTTAGGGACCGTCTGCCATAAGTCCCGTGTGGTGTCTATTGGAAACATTTTTCTAAACACAGGAGGGGGGGAAAAGGGTACACCGGGCCTATCCCACTCCTTAGCAATTATCTCTGTAAGCCTCTTAGGTATAGGAAATACGTCAGTACTCGCCGGTACCGCATAGTATCTATCCAGCCTACATAACTTCTCTGGAATTGCAACGGTGTTACAATCATTTAGAGCTGCTAAAACCTCCCCTAACAGTACACGGAGGTTTTCGAGTTTAAACTTAAAATTAGAAATGTCTGAATCCATTCTATTGGGATCAGAACCGTCACCTGCTGATTGAAGCTCTCCGTCCTCATGTTCAGCATACTGTGACGCAGTATCAGACATGGCCCTATTATCAACAGCGCACTCTGTTCTCACCCCAGAGTGATCACGCTTACCTCTTAGTTCTGGTAATTTAGCCAAAACTTCAGTCATAACATTAGCCATATCCTGTAATGTGATTTGTAATGGCCGCCCTGATGTACTCGGCGCTACAATATCACGCACCTCCCGAGCGGGAGATGCAGGTACTGACACGTGAGGTGAGTTAGTCGGCATAACTCTCCCCTCGTTGTTTGGTGAAATATGTTCAATTTGTACAGATTGACTTTTATTTAAAGTAGCATCAATGCAATTAGTACATAAATTTCTATTGGGCTCCACTTTGGCTTTAGCACATATAGCACAGAGATATTCCTCTGAGTCAGACATGTTTAACACACTAGCAATTAAACTAGCAACTTGGAAATACTTTTCAAAGTAATTTACAATAATATGAAAACGTACTGTGCCTTTAAGAAGCACAGAAAAAAGTTATGACAGTTGAGAACAAACTATAACATCAATCTTTTACGGTAAATACACAATTTTAGCAAAGGATTGTCCCCATTAGCAATGGATAACTAACCCTGATAGCAGAAAAAAAGTACAGAAATAAACGTTTTTTATCACAGTCAGCTACAACCTCACAGCTCTGCTGTGAGTGATTACCTCCCTCAAAATAAGTTTTGAAGACCCCTGAGCTCTGTAGAGACGAACCGGATCATGCAGGGAAGACAAGAGACTTCTGACTGAATTTTTTGATGCGTAGCAAAAGCGCCAAAATAAGCCCCTCCCCCTCACACACAACAGTGAGGGAGATCAGTAAACTGTCTAAAATTAAATAAAACGACTGCCAAGTGGAAAAAACAGTGCCCAAAACATTTTATTTTTTTTTCACCCAGTACCTCAGAAAATTAAACGATTTAACATGCCAGCAAAAACGTTTAACATCAAATAAATGAAATGACATTAGAAGCCTGTTGCTAGTCACTGCAAATTAGGCTAAAGTCTTATGCATACAGTATTATCCCAGTGAAGTGCCATTCCCCAGAATACTGAAGTGTAAAATATACATACATGACAGCCTGATACCAGTTGCTACTACTGCATTTAAGGCTGTTAGATTACATTAAATCGGTATGGCAGAATTTTCTCAGTCAAATTCCATTGTCAGAAAATAATATGCTGCTACATACCTCTTTGCAGATTAACCTGCCCGCTGTCCCCTGATCTGAAGTTTACCTCTCCTCAGATGGCCGAGAACAGCAATATGATCTTAACTACGCCGGCTAAAATCATACAAAAAACTCAGGTAGATTCTTCTTCAAACTCTACCAGAGAAGGAACAACACACTCCGGTGCTGTTATAAAATAACAAACTTTTGATTGAAGGTATAAAACTAAGTATAATCACCACAGTCCTCTCACACATCCTATCTATTAGTTGGGTGCAAGAGAATGACTGGGTGTGACGTGGAGGGGAGGAGCTATATAGCAGCTCTGCTGGGTGAATCCTCTTGCACTTCCTGTTGGGGAGGAGTTAATATCCCAGAAGTAATGATGACCCGTGGACTGACCACACTTAACAGGAGAAATATCTTTATAAATCAGGATTACACAAATAAACTTCAGGGGGCATCTATTTTCAGTTTTTCAGGGTTTTGATCAAAATATAAATTGAAAAAATTATTCAGCCTACTGCAAAAAATATACCATACGCACAACCAAAATGTATTTCAGCACAAACACACATATGTCTACTTTTCTCTCATTATATAATTAAATAATGCCAGGCCAATCCAAAGCTGAGCTGTCCTCTCTATGGGAGTGCATGGTTCAGATGTAGCTATGGAAACCAAGGAAATCTTGTGGCTTATTTATCCACTAGTCCTAAAGCCCGTGTACACGGGACAATTTTTTTAAGTACCGCGGTCCCATCCCTTGCTCCCTCTCTCCCCCCTCTTTTTTGCTCTCTCTCTCCCCCTCTCTTTTGCGCTCTCTCCCCCCTCTCTTTTGCGCTCTATCTCCCCTCTCTCTTTTGCTCTCTCTCTCACCCCTCTCTTTTGCTCTCTCTCCCCTCTCTTTCTCTCTCTCCCCTCTCTTTTGCTCTCTTTCTCTCTCTCCCCTCTCTTTTACTCTTTTTCTCTCCCCCTCTCTTTTGCTCTCATTCTCCCCTCCTCTCTTTCACTCTCTCTCCTCTATTTTGCGCTCTCTCTCCCCTCTTTTTTGCTCTCTCCCCCCTCTTTTGCTCTCTCTTCCCCACTCTTTTGCTCTCTCTCCCCCCCTCTTTTGTTCTCTCTCCCCCTCCCTCTTTTGCTCTCTCTCCCCCCTCTTTTGCTCTCTCTCTTCCTCTCTTTTGTTCTCTCTCCCCCTCCCTCTTTTGCTCTCTCTCCCCCCTCTTTTGCTCTCTCTCCCTCTCTCTTTTGCTCACCCTCCCTCTCTTTTGCTCTCTCTCTCTATCCCTCTCTTTTGCTCTCTCTCTCGCCCCTCTTTTGCTTCCTCTCTCCCCTCTTTTGCTCTCCTCTCTTTTGCTCTCTCTCCCCCCACTTTTGCTCTCTCTTCCACCTCTCTTTTGCTCTATCACCCTCTGTTGCACTCTCTCCTCTCTCTTTTGCTCTCTCTCTTTCCCCCTCTCTTTTGCTCTCTCTCTCCCTCCTCTCTTTTGCTCTCTCTCACTTCCCTCTCTTTTGCTCTCTCTCCCTCCCTCCTCTCTTTTGCTCTCTCTCCCCCAATCTTTTGCTCTCTCTCCCCCCTCTTTTGTTCTCTCTCCTCCTCTCTTTTGCTCTCTCTCTCTCCTCTCTTTTGCTCTCTCTCCTCTCTTTTGCTCTCTCTCTCCCCCTCTCTTTTGCTCTCTATCTCCCCCTCTCTTTTGCTCTCTCTCTCCCCCTCTCTTTTGCTCTCTCTCTCCCCCCTCTCTTTTGCTCTCTCTCTTTCTTTCCCCCCTCTTTTGCTCTCTCTTTCCCCCCTCTTTTGCTCTCTCTTTCCCCCCTCTTTTGCTCTTTTTTTCGCCCCTCTGTTGCTCTCTCTCCCCCTCTCTTTTTCTCTCTCTCTCTCTCCCTCTCTTTTGCGCGCTATCTCTCCCCCCTCTCTTTTGCACTCTCCAGGGCCGGATTTACATCTCAGGTGCCTGTAGGCACAAAAACCTGAAGCGCCCCAAACCCCCCCCCCCCCCCCCCGCAAAAAAAAAAAGTGAAAAAAAATGAGGATTTTTTTTTATTATTATTATTTAGGACAACTAAAAATAAATATTAGATGTAAAACATTATAGCTTAAGATAATTACATTTTCCCTTTTATGGAGATACACAAATACATACACCAATTCCAATATTTGTTGTAATGGAAGCTACACCAAAAATCAATATTCACTTAATTTAAATGGCCATACAATTAAAACCGACTGTTATCAAAAATGGATGGAACATACACCTATGAAATGTATTGCAGATATCTCTGGTAATTTATTTTGTGTATTTATTGACAGAGGCTCCACAGGACTTCTTCAGCCTCTTGGGGTTACATTTTGTACCCCTCAGTCACTCCCATTTATGGCCCCTTGGACAAATAATTCTGCATCAGATTGATCAATTTGCAAATAAAACACACTGACTTACTTACAGTTAAGTTTACTGTTACTCACTCCTATGAGATTTTCCAGCCACAGTGTATGCAAACACAACAGCTTGTCTGACCCCTCAAACACAACCTCACTAATTGTGTTTTATTCCTTGTGTGTGTCAATGATATTCCTTGTTTAGAACTATATTACAATTCAAAGACAGAAAATATGCAGCAAAGTGCAAAATTCATAGCTGGATCTGTTCATCTATTTTTCTCGCTCTAATATATTTGTATATGTGTTAGAGTAGGAATTTGATTAAAGTGTGTGTACATATATATATGTATGTGTGTGTGTGATTGTGTGTATATTATTCACTTCCTTCATTACATTTTTCCTATAGTACATTTATCATTAAAACAAATATTCAACTTGTATTTTTAAACGTGCTTGTGTATGATGTATCTGAATTTAAAAAATAAAGAAAAACATATTTAAAAGGACATAAAATGTGACAGTTTTCTAGGACATTTTATTATTGCACTAGTGCTTGCACAGAAGTGTGTTAGCCTCTTGCAAAAGAGTTAAACACATAGTCAATGTCAGTTCTGAGACAGCTTTACACATCTGTGCAGACTCAGATGGGCTCATAGGACATGTTTACTGACAAGCCATTAGTGTATTGCTTTTCTGGAGATGACTTTGACTATGTGCTTAACATTTTTTTGGAGTTAAACACAGTTTTGGGTAAACAATAGCAATATTAAAACTAGCAGCATGCAAGCTCATCAACAACCTTTGCATCCAGTGGAAGAAAATATAAAATGTAGGTATTTTTTCCTCTACATGCAAAATATCTTGAACTCTGATATTTTTAGTACAAATACGCACAGATGTTAACATTTATTTTGTTCTGTAATATAAATATAATATGATGTTGCTCTGAAAGGAAAAAATGGAGTGTAGATTATATGTAATCCATGGGTCAACAAATGTGTTTAAAATTAGAAGGCAGTAAGAATATTTAGGAGCTCTACTGTTAGGACCTTGAAAGTGATATTTGTAAATAGATCTATAGTAAATATGAAAATTAGGAGTCACGAGTCAGGGGTAAAATTCAATTTACCACAAAACACAAACATAACACACTCACTAGATAAAATAACAGATGAACATTTTTTTATGAGATGTGTGTGTGTATATATATGTATATATATATATATATATATATATATTTTCCTGAAAAAACGGTTGCACTCTCAGGTCTTTTGGTGAAACAAGTAAATACTCTTTTAATGAAACGTTTTCGGGGAATTCCTCCCCATCATCAGCATAAACATGAACTGCATCAAACAAACTTATATACGGACTGCAAATAATCAAAATAATTTCAAATACCTGTGTGTAAAGTGTCCTCTCAGTGTGGTGGCGCCAAACAGTGTGTGTGTGGAACGCATATTCTGCGTTCCACTGTGTAAACCGGAAGTGCTTAATGTGGTACTCTTTCCGGTATTATCAATATACAAAAAAAATTTTTTAAGCAAATAAACTTGCAATGATTATATATCTTTAACTGTAAATGTCAAAGTAACAAAGTGTACAGGAATTATTTGTTATATATAACACGTGTTAATTGTGTATCGCACTCTATGTGGATTACTCGCATTACGTGAATCATTCTTGCATGTGGGATCTTCCCCATTCAAAGATCTTATATGTGCTCATATGTGATATCATATTATTTTTACCCACTGTATTCTTTTCGGGCTCCCCCTACTTGTTATTCTATGTGTGTCTCTCTCGATCATCTGTATAAGCCTTGCATGAGGACACGCTGTCATAGCCTGGTTGGCATAGGAACCGCTTGTTATGCTGGATCTACTTAGGCGGATGGGTCTATTTGTCGCCCTTTATTTTATATATCTTTACTGAGTCATATGGGTAATATTAGTTAACTTAGTACCATGCAATTGTTGGGCTAATTGCTAGGTTTTAGTAATCCTCTATGTGTATCACCTACATGCCCTAAAGCGCACTTGTTAGGGATATATACGGGGGTTAGAGAGTATTCTCTAACTGAGGTTATGTAACCTGTGGCACAAGTAATAGACATTTTCCTTCAACCGATCGTTAAGACAGTTAGATCATATATTTCAGACACCAATGACTTAATCAGGAAGATGAGGGATGTGCGTGTGGAGACTGGTGACATCCTGGTCACCCTGGATGTCAACAGTCTCTACACTATCATCCCACATGACACAGGACTCATGGCAACTAAACAACACCTCATAGAGAGTACACAGTATGAGGGACCCCCTATTGACTTCTTCTTGACACTAATGGAATACTGCCTCACCAGGAACTATTTCCGCTTTGAGACATCTTTTTACCTGCAACTAACTGGCACGGCGATGGGGTCGAATATGGCCCCATCGTATGCCAACATTTATATGTCTCAGTTCGAAAACCAATTCGTTTGGAGCACAGACACATCGCTGGTTATCTTCTATGTAAGATACATCGACGATGTGTTCATGGTGTGGCGAGGAGGACAAGAGGCACTGTTAGACTGGTTCAGGGATTTTAATAATGCCCCCACACCAGTGAGGTTTAAGATTACACACCATCATAAAGAGATACAATTCCTAGATCTTAATATCTACATAGAAGGTAATGTCTTAGGAACCACACTCTACAGTAAGCCCACTGATAGAAACTCTATTTTAAGTGCCACCAGCTGTCACCCTCCAGCCCTATTAAAAGGTATAGTCAAGTCCCAGATGACTAGGGTCGTACGCAACAATTCCAACATTGCTACAGGGGTCTAACAGTTGCAACTCATGAGGGACAAATTCTTGCAGCGGGGGTACAAGCAACAGATAGTTGACAGTACCGTAAAAGAAGTCCTCCCATATACTCAAGACAGTCTGATATATAAGGACAATCTGACAGAGAAACCCAACAAATTGATAATGGCAACAACGTTCTCACCCAATACTACACAGGCTGGAAAAATATTAAGAGACCATTGGCCAATAGTACAGTCTGACCCTAAACTGACCTTTACACACAACCTGACACCGATGATAGCATACCGGAGGGGTACTAATCTTAAGGACAGCTTGGTACGTACAGACCCCAAATCAAGCTATATGGACACAACTCACATAAACATCAAAGGCTCATATCGATGCCTAGGGTGCACAACATGCAATGGCCTCATGTCAACCAAGAACTTTCACCATCCACATACAAATAAAGTGTTTAAGATCAAACACTCAATATCCTGCAACACTGCATTTGTAGTATATCTGTTATTTTGCCCATGTGCCCGGTTCTATGTGGGCAAAATGAGCGGAACACTCCGCGAAAGGATGGCCATCCATAGATGGGCCATACGGCTGGCGTTAGACCAAGGAGATTTGGACCAACCAGTGGCCAGACACTGTGCAAGAATGGGACATCAGGTGTCAACCATCAGGTACATCCTGATTGACCACATCCCCCCCCTGGACAGGGGAGGTGATAGGAACAAGGCCCTGTTAAGAAGAGAGGCGGAGTGGATGTATAGATTGGGCACTATAGCCCCAGGAGGACTAAACTCCCCTCCAGACTTTAAGGTGCTCATTTAAGTAGAGATACATACTGGGGCATGGCAAACAGACCTTGAGTAGTTTGTGGCGATGCACTGGAAGTCAGGCCCCTTGAGGGGTAGACTATTTAGTGCAGGGCGCACTATCTGTTTTGGGGGGGGGACATGGAGATGATCCCCTCCAATTTAACAGTACTCGGTCCCTTATTGCCAATTGCCCACAAGAACTCATGCAGACTTAAAATACTGAGCTGCCTTAAATCATACAGCAATTCCAATGATACCATCCACCTACATCAAGTCAAGATGATGATTTCAACATATAGGACACAAGAAATTAACCAACAGGAACACTACAGAGCTACAGAATAATGAATTATGGACAGACAATAATTAGGGGATGGAGGTAACCCCCGAGTTGAGGAAATCCTACCCCAAGTCAGGTTGTGCAAGTACATCACATAAGGTCACTGAACTGGGACTATCATATAATTCTAAAATTAATAATTGAAATCCGGAAGGAAGTTATTATATAGCAATGTGCCATAATGTAACCATATGGATTAATATGGAAACAACAGTTTGCCTAAATATATATTAAGAAAGTTAGAATTAATATACTGTGAATAAGGGGTATGGAGACATAAGAGGGATAGATACAATTTAGAACAACATCAAAACCAATTACATATAACTAACACTAAGTGTACATTGTAGCAACAATATTAGAGTTGCCTTCATTTATTTATGTTATATATTTTATTATTAATTTCAACTTTACATTTTTGAGTTTTATTTATGTGTATTAAGCACATAGCCCATATGGATATCTTAGAAGAATCCTAACTACAATAGGGTTAATACATAGATAGGTTACATAACCTCAGTTAGAGAATACTCTCTAACCCCCGTATATATCCCTAACAAGTGCGCTTTAGGGCATGTAGGTGATACACATAGAGGATTACTAAAACCTAGCAATTAGCCCAACAATTGCATGGTACTAAGTTAACTAATATTACCCATATGACTCAGTAAAGATATATAAAATAAAGGGCGACAAATAGACCCATCCGCCTAAGTAGATCCGGCATAACAAGCGGTTCCTATGCCAACCAGGCTATGACAGCGTGTCCTCATGCAAGGCTTATACAGATGATCGAGAGAGACACACATAGAATAACAAGTAGGGGGAGCCCGAAAAGAATACAGTGGGTAAAAACAATATGATATCACATATGAGCACATATAAGATCTTTGAATGGGGAAGATCCCACATGCAAGAATGATTCACGTAATGCGAGTAATCCACATAGAGTGCGATACACAATTAACACGTGTTATATATAACAAATAATTCCTGTACACTTTGTTACTTTGACATTTACAGTTAAAGATATATAATCATTGCAAGTTTATTTGCTAAAATTTTTTTTTTTGTATATTGATAATACCGGAAAGAGTACCACATTAAGCACTTCCGGTTTACACAGTGGAACGCAGAATATGCGTTCCACACACACACTGTTTGGCGCCACCACACTGAGAGGACACTTTACACACAGGTATTTGAAATTATTTTGATTATTTGCAGTCTGTATATAAGTTTGTTTGATGCAGTTCATGTTTATGCTGATGATGGGGAGGAATTCCCCGAAAACGTTTCATTAAAAGAGTATTTACTTCTTTCACCAAAAGACCTGAGAGTGCGACCGTTTTTTCAGGAATATTTATTGCATGTTTGCACCCAGGCAGATGACCACTGGAGGGTAACACTGTACACTGGATGGGATTATATATATATATATATATATATATACACACACACACACACACACACACACACACAAATATGCTATGTGAGTGGTTTACACACATAGACATTTTTATTTTGCTAGTTAACCTTTAGTAATCAAGCTCTTAATTTATAGCAACAGCCATACAGTCTACAAACATCGTTGTCAAAGTGCCCTAAAGGCTGTAAATCACAATCGGCAACTTGTAATAAAGAGCAGAGCATCTAGTCCCACATAACCTCCTCACCTCCAATGCCTTTATAGAACAAAAACATACATCCTGAAGCAGAATTTAACCCCCTGGCTATAAAAGAGGAATACAGCACATAATAAGTGAATACACTGCAATCCTCTCTGGTAGCCAAGGGGTTAAAGTGTGCTCTGCTTGTTATGTTGTCATTCTAGGCAGCATTTAGATCCCTTGTACAGTCCTAACCTCTCCTGAAGCCTTCATTGATTCAATAAAAAGTTTCTGCAGCACAGTTATCAGCATGGAGCTTGGCTGTGTGTGTGAGGGAGGCAGCAGAAGTACAGAAATTAAAAGTAAAACTAACAGTAAACATGCCTGGCGAAAATGGGAGGGGTTTAGTTTTAATCATTGCCTCTCTCTCCTGCATGGCTCCCTGGACTGCTGTAAAATATTCCCAATGAAACACTCGACTCTGTAAGCAGCTGGAAGCACAATTCTTACTTAAATAATGCCTTAAAAAAAAAAAAAATACACTGGCAGGCGCCCCTCACTGCAATGCACCTGTAGGCACATGCCTACTGTGCCTAATGGGAAATCCGGCCCTGGCGCTCTCTCTCTCTCTTTCCCCTTCTCACTTTTGCTATCTCTTTCCCCCCTCTTTTGCTCTCTCCCCCCCTTCTCTTTTGCTCTCTCTCTCCCCCTCTCTTTTGCTCTCTCTCCCCCCTCTCTTTTGCTCTCTCTACCTCCTCTCTTTTGCTCTCTCTCTCCCCCTTTTCTTTTTTGTTCTCTCTCCCCCTCCTCTCTTTTGCTTTCTCCCCTCTGTTTTGCTCTCTTCCCTCTGTTGCTTTCTCCCCCACTCGGCCATGCCCCCATGACAGCATGCACGCTCGGCCATGCCCCCATCGCGACATGCCTGACCACGCTTCCATCGCAACACATCCGGCCATGCCCCCTCCACGGCAGAAAAACACTGCTCAAGGCCAGGTATGTTTGTCCTTGCGCAGTCTCTACTGTGCATGACTGCATCTGACAAACATACCTGGCCTTTTATTATATAGGATGTTACCTAGTAATAATAAACTTTGGTTGTGTCTTATAATAATGTTTAGTCAAAATAAATGATAGATGCTTCCAATGAAGAAAGCCGAGTGCTAACTGATTGTGCATTCACTTACCACAGTAGCATAGATTGTATTATCAGGTTTCTCTGTGATACAGGCTTTTAAGCTATCGTGTAACTGATAAAAACCCACTTCCTTGGCTGATAAGCAAGTGAATGCTAATTGGTCCAGGAGGTGGGGGGGTATTTTGAGGGTATTTGAGTTCATCATGCTATGAACTATTTTATCCAAAATAACGTAAGGGATTTTCTTCATAAAACATACAGATTTATTTATGTTACATTATTGTTTGTGATGTGGGGTAAGTGAAGTGTTTAGTATCCACTACCACAGGCCCTATTATTATGTCCTTTTAAAGATTTAATAACAGGACAGCAATTCATTTCTGGGAATGTTTACTCAGCATTCCCCCAAAAAAATTATTTGGGCAGCTTTAGATGTCTAATAAGATATTTAGAGCATTGTGCAAATAGTGTAAAAAGGTGTTTTCACATTTTATAATGTGTTAATTATAAAAAATATTCAAATCCTCAATGAAATGGTTTATAAATGTGTTCCTGCATGGCATGATGTCTTCAGATTGGCTCTAAAATTAGGTCAAAGGGATAGTCAACACAATTGTTTTGTTGTTTTAAAAAATAGATAATCCCTTAATTACCCATTCCTTAGTTTTGACAGACTTGCATTTTAGCCAATCAGTGTTCACTCCTCAGTAAATTCACATGCATGAGCTCAATGTTATCTATATGAAACACATGAGTTGAGGGGTAAAGAGATGGGCCAATGAATATAGCAGGTGGTAAGGGGTTGTCTTGTATACAATAGGTAGCAATAAGGAACATGAAGATATGAAGCATTTTTACAAAAAGGGAATCCGTTAAACACATAAAACACAGTATTACAACAGAACTTGCATTGTGCTTTGTTCAATTCTTGTTCATTCTTTGCATAATTATTTTGCCTTAATTGTATTTAATCTATTCATTTACAAAATGGTTATAAAATGAATTTTAATTACTTTTAAAATGCATCAATGTTACATGATCACAGATTTTGTTTGAAATGTGTATTAAATGGACATTCTAGTCATTTTGTATATCTTTACAAATAAAAAAATGTCACAATGTAAATTTCACACAAAATATATATATATAATACAAATAAAATGTGTGTTTATAAATCAAGTAATGTTAACAAGAGGTTTACCTTTGAGAATGTATACAAATATATATACTGTTTTAAAATACACCAAGAACTGTTGACATTTAGATATTTTTATGGTCGGTATCGAGAATGTTAACATCACTTGATTCATAAACACACTTTTCTATTTGCATTGTATATCTTTATAAATCAGGATTACACAAATAAACTTCAGGGGGCATCTATTTTCAGTTTTTCAGGGTTTTGATAAAAAATATAAATTGAAAAAATTATTCAGCCCATTGCAAAAAATATACCATACGCACAACAAAAATGTATTTCAGCACAAACACACATATGTCTACTTTTCTCTCATTATATATTTAACTTCATGCCAGGCCAATCCAAAGCTGAGCTGTCCTCTCTATGGGAGTGCATGGTTCAGATGTAGCTATAGAAACCAAGGAAATCTTGTGGTTTATTTATCCACTAGTCCTAAAGCCCGTGTACACAGGCCAATTTGTTTAAGTACCACAGTCCCACCCCTTACTCCCTCTCTCCCCCCTCTTTTTTGTGCTCTCTCCCCCCTCTCTTTTGCGCTCTCTCCCCCCTCTTTATTTCGCTCTCTCACTCCCCCTCTCTTTTGCTCTCTCTCTCACCCCTCTCTTTTGCTCTCTCTTCCCCCCTCTCTTTTGCTCTCTTTCTCTCTCTCCCCTCTCTTTTGCTCTATTTCTCTCTCTCCCCTCTCTTTTGCTCTCTTTCTCTCTCTCCCCTTCCTTTTGCTCTTTTTCTCTCCCCTTCTCTTTTGCTCTCATTCGCTCCCTACTCTCTTTTGCTCTCTCTCCTCTCTTTTGCGCTCTCTCTCCCCTCTTTTTTGCTCTCTTCCCCCTCTTTTTCTCTCTATCCCCAACTCTTTTGCTCTCTCTCCCCCCTCTTTTGTTCCCCCCTCTTTTGTTCTATCTCCCCCTCCCTCTTTTGCTCTCTCTCCCCCCTATTTTGCTCTCTCTTTCCCTCTCTTTTGTTCTCTCTCCCCCTCCCTCTTTTGCTCTCTCTCCCCCCCTCTTTTGCTCTCTCTCTCCCTCTCTTTTGCTCACTCTCCCTCTCTTTTGCTCTCTCTCTCCCTCTCTTTTGCTCTCTCTCTCGCCTCTCTTTTGCTCTATCACCCCTCTGTTGCTCTCTCTCCTCTCTCTTTTGCTCTCTCTCTTTCCCCCTCTCTTTTGCTCTCTCTCCCTCCTCTCTTTTGCTCTCTCTCTCTTCCCTCTCTTTTGCTCTCCCTCCCTCCTCTCTTTTGGACTCTCTCCCCCTCTATTTTGCTCTCTCTCCCCCACTCTTTTGCTCTCTCCCCCCTCTCTTTTGCTCTCTCTCTCCTCTCTTTTGCTCTCTCTCCTCTCTTTTGCTCTCTCTCTCCCCCTCTCTTTTGCTCTCTATCTCCCCCTCTCTTTTGCTCTCTCTCTCCCCCTCTCTTTTGCTCTCTCTATCCCCCCTCTTTTGCTCTCTCTCTCTCTTTCCCCCTCTTTTGCTCTCTCTTTCCCCCTCTTTTGCTCTCTTTTTCCCCCTCTTTTGCTCTCTCTCTCCCCTCTCTTTTGCTCTCTCTCTCTCCCCCTCTCTTTTGCGTGCTCTCTCTCCCCCTCTCGTTTGTGTGCTCTCTCTTTTTCCCCCTCTCTCTTTTGCTCTCTCTTTCCTCCCTCTTTTGCTCTCTCTCCTTCGTCTCTTTTGCTCTCACTCCCCCCTCTCTTTTGCTCTCTCTCCCTCCTCTCTTTTGCTTTCTCCCCTCTGTTTTTCTCTCTCCCCTCTGTTGCTTTCTCCCCTGCTCGGCCACGTCCCCATGACAGCACGCAGGCTCGGCCATGCCCCCATCGCGACACGCCCAAACACACTTCCATCGCAACACGTCTGGCCACGCCCCCTCCATGGCAGAAAAACACTTACTCTGCTGCTCAAGGCCAGGTATGTTTGTCCTTGCGCAGCCTCTACTGCGCATGACTGCATCTGACAAACATACCTGGTCTTTTATTATATAGGATGTTACCTAGTAATAATAAACTTTTGTTGTGTCTTATAATAATGTTGAGTCAAAATAAATGATAGATTCTTCCGATGAAGAAAGCCGAGTGCTAACTGATTGTGCATTGCACTTACCACAGTAGCATAGATTGTATTATTAGGTTTCTCGGTGATACAGGCTTTTAAGCTATCGTGTCACTGATAAAAACCCACTTCCTTGGCTGATTAGCAAGTGAATGCTAATTGGCCCAGGAGGTGGGGGGGGGGGGTATTTTGAGGGTATTTGGGTTCATCATGCTATGAACTATTTTATCCAAAATAACGTAAGGGATTTTCTTCATAAAACATACAGATTTATTTATGTTACATTATTGTTTGTGATGTGGGGTAAGTGAAGTGTTTAGTATCCACTACCACAGGCCCTATTATTATGTCCTTTTAAAAATGTAATAACAGGACCGCAATTCATTTCTGGGTATGTTTACTCAGCATTCCCAAACAAATGATTTGGGCAGCTTTAGATGTCTAATAAGATATTTAGAGCATTGTGCAAATAGTGTAAAAGGTGTTTTCACATTTTATAATGTGTTAATTATAAAAAAAAATATTCAAATCCTCAATGAAATGGTTTATAAATATGTTCCTGCATGGCATGATGTCTTCAGATTGGCTCTAAAATTAGGTCAAAGGGACAGTCAACACAATTGTTTTGTTGTTTTAAAAAATAGATAATCCCTTAATTACCCATTCTTTAGTTTTGACAGACTTGCATTTTAGCCAATCAGTGTTCACTCCTCGGTAAATTCACATGCATGAGCTCAATGTTATCTATATGAAACACATGAACTAACACCCTCTAGTGCTGAAAAACTGTCAAATGCAGAGGCGGCCTTCAAGGTCAAGGAAATTAGCATATGAACCTCCTAGGTTTAGCTTTCAACTAAGAATACCAAGAGAATGCTAAAAGTAAATTTGAAAGTTGTTTAAAATTGCATGCTCTATTTGAGTCATGAAAGTTTTTTTGGGACTTAACTGTCCCTTTAACATTACATACCAATGACTGAATATAAAAATGACTTTGGGAAAGGGGTATGAGTTAGTACAACCATATTTAGAATGGCAATCGGTCTGCTTTGAACACTACACATATATTTTTTACATTTAAAGAAAGATGATACCGCTAGCTAGATGGAACATATCATACAAGCATCGATTAATTTTTAGCTACCTAAAATAAAGTATTACACAAATGAAGATATATTAATTGATTTCTTGACAATTGCATATCGAACTCAAATATTTCCTATCAAGCAAATTAAAAAGCAGCATTTACACAGGTTGAAATTATATTTCTGGCTGAGAAATATTTTGCAGGGACAATATACTTAGACATTGACAGGAACACCTATAGAATCCTATCAGCCAATCGGAATTCAAGGGACGCCATCTTGGATGATGTCCCTTAAAGGAACCTTCATTCGTCGTTAGTCCGTCGGGCCAGAAGGATGTTCCGCGTCGGAGGTCTGGAAGATGGAGCCGCGGTTGGATGAAGATAGAAGACACCGCTTGGATGAAGACTTTTACCGGATGGAGGACCTCTTCTTGCTCCGCTTGGATGAAGAATTCAGCTCAGCTGGGTGAAGACGTCTCAAGGTAGGGAGATCTTAAGGGGGTTAGTGTTAGGTTTTTTTAAGGGGGGTTTGGGAGATTTAGAGTAGGGGTATGTGGGTGGTGGGTTTTAATGTTGGGGGGGTTGTATTTTTTTTTTTTACAGGTAAAAGAGCTGATTACTTTGATGCAATGCCCCGCAAAAAGCCCTTTTAAGGGCTGGTAAAAGAGCTGATTACTTTAATTTAGAATAGGGTAGGGCATTTTTTTTATTTTGGGGGGCTTTATTATTTTATTAGGGGGCTTAGATTAGGTGTAATTAGTTTAAACCTCTTGTTTTTTTTTCCCTGTAAATTAGTGTTTGTTTTTTTTGTACTATAGTTTAGTTTATTTAATTTAATTTAATTTTAGGTAATTGTAGTAATTTATTTAATTTATCTAATGATAGTGTAGTGTTAGGTTTAATTGTAACTTAAGTTAGGATTTATTTTACAGGTAATTTTGTATTTTAGCTAGGTAGCTATTAAATAGTTAATAACTATTTAATAGCTATTCTACCTAGTTAAAATAAATACGAAGTTGTCTGTAAAATGAAATTAAATCCTAAAATAGCTACAATATAATTATTCGTTATATTGTAGCTATATTAGGATTTTTTTTTTACAGGTAAGTATTTAGTTTTAAATAGGAATACTTTAGTTAATAAGATTTAATTTATTTCGTTAGATTAAAATTATATTTAACTTAGGGGGTTGTTAGGGTTAGGGTTAGACTTAGCTTTAGGGGTTAATACATTTATTATAGTAGCGGCAAGGTCCGGTCGGCAGATTAGGGGTTAATAAGTGTAGGTAAGGTAGCGGCGACTTTGGGGGGGGCAGATTAGGGGGTAATAAATATAATATAGGTGTTGGCGATATTAGGGGCAGCAGATTAGGGTACTTAGGTATAATGTAGGTTGCGGCGGTGTCCGGAGCGGCAGATTAGGGGTTAATTGTGTACTACAGGGGTCAGCGATAGCGGGGGCGGCAGATTAGGGGTTAATAAGTGTAAGGTTAGGGGTGTTTAGACTCGGGGTACATGTTAGGGTGTTAGCTACAGACTTAGTTATATTGTAGCTATCATACGCCTAGATTTAGAGTTCTGCGGCCAAAGGGGTGCGTAGCTAACGCTGGCTTTTTTCTGGCCACACCTTTTAAATACCGCTGGTATTGAGAGTTCACAGAATGGCTGCGTTAGGCTCCAAAAAAGGAGCGTAGAGCATATTTAACGCAACTTCAACTCTCGATACCAGCGGTGCTTACGGACACGGCCAGCTTCAAAAACGTGCTCGTGCACGATTCCCCCATAGAAAACAATGGGGCTGTTTGAGCTGAAAAAAAAACTAACACCTGCAAAAAAGCCGCGTTCAGCTCCTAACGCAGCCCCATTGTTGTCTATGGGGAAACACTTCCTACGTCTGCACCTAACACTCTAACATGTACCCCGAGTCTAAACACCCCTAACCTTACACTTATTAACCCCTATTCTGCCGCCCCCGCTATCGCTGACCCCTGCATATTATTATTAACCCCTAATCTGCCGCTCCGTAAACCGCCGCTACTTATATTATCCCTATGTACCCCTAATCTGCTGCCCCTAACACCGCCGACCACTTTATTATATTTATTAACCCCTAATCTGCCGCCCCCAACGTCGCCTCCACCTACCTACAATAATTAACCCCTAATCTGCTGACCGGACCACACCGCTACTATAATAAATGTATTAACCCCTAAAGCTAAGTCTAACCCTAACACTAACACCCCCTAACTTAAATATAATTTAAATCTAACAAAATAAATTAACTCTTATTAAATAAATTATTCCTATTTAAAGCTAAATACTTACCTGTAAAATAAATCCTAATATAGCTACAATATAATTTTTAATTATATTATAGCTATTTTAGGATTTATATTTATTTTACAGGTAACTTTGTATTATTTTAACCAGGTACAATAGCTATTAAATAGTTAAGAACTATTTAATAGCTAAAATAGTTAAAATAATTACAAAATTACATGTAAAATAAATCCTAACCTAAGTTACAATTAAACCTAACACTACACTATCAATAAATAAATTAAATACAATACCTACAATTATCTACAATTAAACCTAACACTACACTATCAATAAATTATTTAAATAAAATATCTACAAATAACTACAATGAAATAAACTAACTAAAGTACAAAAAATAAAAAAGAACTAAGTTACAAAAAAGAAAAAAAATATTTACAAACATTAGAAAAATATTACAACAATTTTAAACTAATTACACCTACTCTAAGCCCCCTAATAAAATAACAAAGCCCCCCAAAATAAAAAATGCCCTACCCTATTCTAAATTAAAAAAGTTCAAAGCTCTTTTACCTTACCAGCCCTGAACAGGGCCCTTTGCGGGGCATGCCCCAAGAAATTCAGCTCTTTTGCCTGCAAAAAAACACATACAATACCCCTCCCGAACATTACAACCCACCACCCACATACCCCTAATCTAACCCAAACCCCCCTTAAATAAACCTAACACTAAGCCCCTGAAGATCTTCCTACCTTTTCTTCACCATACCAGGTTCACCGATCGGTCCTCGGAAGTGTTGATCCAAGCCCAAGCGGGGGGCTGAAGAGTGACGTCCATCCTTGGGCTGAAGTCTGGATCCAAGCGGCGGCTGAAGAAATCCATCATCGGCTGAAGTCGGAAGTCCATCATCGGGATGAAGTCTTCTATCAAGCCGCATCTTCAATCTTCTTTCTTCTGGAGCGGAGCGGAGCCATCTTCTTTCCAACCGACGCGGAACATCCTCTTCAACAGACGCCTACTCGCCGAATGACTGATCGGAACAGCCAATAGAATGCGAGCTCAATCTGATTGGCTGATTGGATCAGCCAATCGGATTGAACTTGATTCTGATTTGCTGATTCCATCAGCCAATCAGAATATCCCTACCTTAATTCCGATTGGTTGATAGAATCCTATAAGCCAATCGGAATTCGAGGGACGCCATCTTGGATGACGTCATTTAAAGGAACCGTCATTCGGCGAGTAGGCGTCGGTTGAAGAGGATGTTCCGCGTTGGTTGGAAAGAAGATGGCTCCGCTCCGCTCCAGAAGAAAGAAGATTGAAGATGCGGCTTGATAGAAGACTTCATCCCGATGATGGACTCCCGACTTCAGCCGATGATGGATTTCTTCAGCTGCCGCTTGGATCCAGACTTCAGCTCGAGGATGGACGTCACTCTTTGTTATTTTATTAGGGGGCTTAGAGTAGGTGTAATTAGTTTAAAATCGTTGTAATATTTTTCTAATGTTTGTAAATATTTTTTTATTTTTTGTAACTTAGTTCTTTTTTATTTTTTGTACTTTAGTTAGTTTATTTCATTGTAGTTATTTGTAGATATTTTATTTAAATAATTTATTGATAGTGTAGTGTTAGGTTTAATTGTAGATAATTGTAGGTATTGTATTTAATTAATTTATTGATAGTGTAGTGTTAGGTTTGATTGTAGATAATTGTAGGTAGTTTATTTAATTTATTTATTGATAGTGTAGTGTAAGGTTTAATTGTAACTTAGGTTATGATTTATTTTACAGGTAATTTTGTAATTATTTTAACTATTTTAGCTATTAAATAGTTCTTAACTATTTAATAGCTATTGTACCTGGTTAAAATAAATACAAAGTTGCCTGTAAAATAAATATTAATCCTAAAATAGCTATAATATAATTATAATTTATGTTGTAGCTATATTAGGGTTTATTGTACAGGTAAGTATTTAGCTTTAAATAGGAATAATTTATTTAATAAGAGTTAATTTATTTCGTTAGAATAAAATTATATTTAATTTAGGGGGGTGTTAGGGTTAGGGTTAAAATTAGCTTTAGGGGTTAAAAAATGTATTAGAGTAGCGGTGAGCTCCGATCGGCAGATTAGGGGTTAATACTTGAAGTTAGGTGTCGGAGATGTTAGGGAGGGCAGATTAGGGATTTATACTATTTATTATCGGGTTATTGAGGCGGGGTGAGGCGGATTAGGGGTTAATAACTTTATTATAGTAGCGGTGAGATCCGCTCGGCAGATTAGGTGTTAATAAGTGTAGGCAGGTGGAGGCGACGTTGAGGGGGGCAGGTTAGGGGCTAATAAATATAATATAGGGGTCGGCGGTGTTAGGGGCAGCAGATTAGGGGTACATAAGTATAACGTAGGTGGCGATCGGCAGATTAGGGGTTAAAAAAATTTAATCGAGTGGCGGCGATGTGGGGGGACCTCGGTTTAGGGGTACATAGGTAGTTTATGGGTGTTAGTGTACTTTAGAGTACAGTAGTTAGGAGCTTTATAAACCGGCGTTAGCCCAGAGAAAGCTCTTAACTACTGACTTTTTTCTGCGGCTGGAGTTTTGTCGTTAGATTTCTAATGCTCACTTCAGCCAAGACTCTAAATACCGGAATTAGAAAGATCCCATTGAAAAGATAGGATACGCAATTGACGTAAAGGGATCTGCGGTATGGAAAAGTCGCGGCTGAAAAGTGAGCGTTAGACCCTTTCCTGACTGACTCCAAATAGCGGCGGTAGCCTAAAACCAGCGTTAGGAGCCTCTAACGCTGGTTTTGACGGCTACCGCCAAACTCTAAATCTAGGCCTTAGGGTTCATTTTACAGGTAAGTATTTATTTTTAAATAGCAATAATTTAATTAATAATAGTAAGTTTGATTTAGATTTATTAAAATAATATTAAAGTTTGGGGGGTGTTAGGGTTATGGTTAGACTTAGGTTTAGGGGTTAATAAGTTTAATATAGTGGCAGCAGTATAGGGGGGCAGGATAGGGGTTAATAAATTTAATGTAGGTGGCGGCGGTATAGGGGGCGGCAGATTAGGGGTTAATAGGTATTATGTAGGTGGCGGTGCGGTCTGGGAGCAGTGGTTTAGGGGTTAATATATTTATTATAGTTGCGGTGGGTTCCGGGAGCGGCGGTTTAGGGGTTATTAAGTTTATTTAGTTGCGGCGGGGTCCGGGAGCGGCGGTTTAGGGGTTAATATATTTATTATAGTTGCGGCGGGGTCCGGGAGCGGCGGTTTAGGGGTTATTAAGTTTATTTAGTTTTGACGGGGTCTGGGAGCGGCGGTTTAGGGGTTAATATATTTATTATAGTTGCGGTGGGGTCTAGGAGTGGCGGTTTAGGGGTTAGTAAGTTTATTTAGTTGCGGCGGGGTCCGGGAGCGGTGGTTTAGGAGTTAATATATTTATTATAGTTGCGGCGGGGTCCGGGAGTGGCGGTTTAGGGGTTATTAAGTTTATTTAGTTGTGGCGGGGTCCAGGAGCGGCGGTTTAGGGGTTAATATATTTGTTATAGTTGCGGCGGGGTCCATGAGCAGCGGTTTAGGGGTTAGTAAGTTTATTTAGTTGCGGCGGGGTCCGGGAGCGGCGGTTTAGGGGTTAATAAGTATAATGTAGGCGGGGGCGGTGTAGGGGGGACAGATTATGGGTGTTTAGACTCGGGGTACATGTTAGGGTGTTAGGTGCAGACATCTCCCATAGGAATCAATGGGATATCGGGCAGCAGCAAACATGAGCTCTCGCTGCTGTCAGACTCCCATTGATTCCCATGGGATCTGCCGCCTCCAGGGCGGCGGATTGAAATCCAGGTATGCTGGCCCAGAATAGTGTCGAGCGTACCTGGTAGTAGTTTGATAACTAGATGTTAAATGTTCGGAACATCTGTAGTGACGTAACCATCGATCTGTGTCGGGCTGTAGGGCTTGATAACTAAGGCGAATCAGCCTCGCCACAAATACGCTGCGGAATTCCAGCGTATTTGTGGTTGACAGTTTGATAACTAGAGGCCTTTGTCTGCTATTCCACCTTCTAATAAACGTAAAAGGTCTTTGAAATTTCTATTGCTCCTCCTATGCTATGCCTTTAAAGCACTATTTGACTCAGTAACAATTGGGGTTCAAGTCTGAAGTAACTGGTCTCTATACACCGGGGACTGTATAACTGCATCCACTTTTTGCATTAACGCTGCACCTATTGGATTACAAATATCTGCAAGTCTTAAACGGACTGTTTTTGGTCTATTTCCCCTGGTGCACCAGATAATAACTTTTTGGCCAGTACCTTATAACACTGTTTTGTGTGGGATCCACTGTATGAATGTGAATGTGTGTATTGTGCATTTAGTTAATAAATATTTATATCGTTTTTGACATACAGCTTTTGTTGTGTATTTATTTAATTTTACAGTTGTGCTGGATTTACCTAGACTTTTGGGAATTTCTTATTGTGAAATCCCCACTTCCTTTTCTATGTTGTTTCATATGTATTTTTCTAGGAAGCACCTGTTCTCTAGTGAATTAACTTATTAGTGTGCAACTCTTCTCTTGTGTCTTTGAAATTTCATCAACTTTATGAGAAGTTTTAAAAAGACCGACAACATACTGAATTATCCTTCTCTGATGAGGATCTATCTGATTCAGAAGATCCTACCTCAGATATTGACACTGACACATTTTCTTATCTCTTTAAGATGGAGTATATTCGTTCTTTGTTAAAAGAGATGTTGATTACTTTTGATATTGAGGAAACTAGTCCTCTTGATACTAAAACTAGTAAACTTTTAAATTCATTTTATAAACCTCCTGTGGTTACTCCAGAGGTTATTCCAGTTCCTAAAGCTGTTTCTAATATGATTTCAAAGGAATGGAATAGGCCTGGTACTTCTTTTATTCCTTCTTCAAGGTTTAAAAAAATGGTATCCTTTGCCAGCAGTTAGATTGGAATTTTGGGAATAAAATCCCCAAAGTTGATGGGGCTATTTTTACTCTTGCCAAACGTGCTACTATCCCTATGGACGATAGTACTTCCTTTAAGGACCCTTTGGATAGGAAACTTGAATCTTATCTAAGGAAAGCATATTTATATTCTGGCTATCTTCTCAGACCTGCCTTTTCTATGGCTGATGTTGCAGCTGCATCAACTTTTTGGTTGGAAAACTTAGAGCAACAGAAAACAGACCCTGATTTGTCTAGCATTGTTCGTTTGCTTCAACATGCTAATCATTTTATCTGTGATGCCCTTTTTGATATCATCAAAATTGATGTTTGATCTATGTTTTTAGCAATTTTAGCTAGAAGAGCTTTGTGGCTCCAATATTGGAATGCTGACATGGTATCTAAGTCTAGATTACTATATCTTTCTTTCCAAGGTAACAATTTGTTTGGTTCTCAGTAGTGATTTTCGATCCGCCCCCTTTTCGTCATCATTGAGTAATACTTTGACCCTGTACCTCACAGTCAGAAGACACATTCCAGCCAATCAGCAGCAGACACTCCCTCCCAGACCCTCCTACCTCCTGGACTGCATCCATTTTAGATTCATTTGGAAGCTGCATTCTTAGTGAGAGGAGGGACAGTGTAGCTGCTGCTGATTTAATAGGGAAATTGATAGCTAGGCTAGTGTATTCAGTGTCCACTACAGTCCTGAAGGACTCATCTGATCTCTGCTGTAAGGACAGCACCCCAAAAAGCCCTTTTTAGGGCTAGAACATCAGTCTGCTTTTTTTTTTTCTGTGTAATCTAATTGCAGTTGCCTGCCTGCCAGTGTGTGTGTCAGGCTCACAGCGTATACTGTGCCCACTTGCCCAGTGCCACCACTCATATCTGGTGTAACAGTAGTGTAGATTTAAAAAAAAAAAACACTTCTTTAAATGTGTTAAATAATAGCAGTCAGTTTCCTTCACACGTGTGCGTTTAAGAGCCTGCCTGCCAGGGCACAGTGTCACCCCAGTGCAACTCATATCTGGTGTAACAGTAGTGTAGATTTAAAAAAAACAACACTTTTTTGACTGTGTTAAATAATAGCAGTCAGTTTCGTTCACACGTGTGCGTTTCAGTGCCTGCCTGCCAGTGCAACTCATATCTGGTGTAACAGTAGTGTATATTTAAAAAAAAACAAACACTTTTTTGACTGTGTTAAATAATAGCAGTCAGTTTCCTTCACACGTGTGCGTTTCAGTGCCTGCCTGCCAGGGCACAGTGTCACCCCAGTGCAACTCATATCTGGTGTAACAGTAGTGTATATTTAAAAAAAACAACACTTTTTTGACTGTGTTAAATAATAGCAGTCAGTTTCCTTCACACGTGTGCGTTTCAGAGCCTGCCTGCCAGGGCACAGTGTCACCCCAGTGCAACTCATATCTGGTATAACAGTAGTGTAGATTTAAAAAAAACAACACTTTTTTGACTGTGTTAAATAATAGCAGTCATTTTCCTTCACACTTGTGCGTTTCAGGGCCTGCCTGCCAGGGCACAGTGTCACCCCAGTGCAACTCATATCTGGTAAAACAGTAGTGTAGATTTAAAAAAAACAACACTTTTTTGACTGTGTTAAATAATAGCAGTCAGTTTCCTTCACACGTGTGCGTTTCAGGGCCTGCCTGCCAGGGCACAGTGTCACCCCAGTGCAACTCATATCTGATGTAACTGTAGTGTAGATTTAAAAAAAACAACACTTTTTTGACTGTCTTAAATAATAGCAGTCAGTTTCCTTCACACGTATGCATTTCAGGGCCTGCCTGCCAGGGCACAGTGTCACCCCAGTGCAATTCATATCTGGTGTAACAGTAGTGTAGATTTAAAAAAAAACAACACTTTTTTGACTGTGTTAAATAATAGCAGTCAGTTTCCTTCACACGTGTGCGTTTCAGGGCCTGCCTGCCAGGGCACAGTGTCACCCCAGTGACACTGGGGTGACACTACCTGATCGATACAACATCATACCTGATGTTTTAAAGCACGTTATTCCAAACAATTTAGGAATGTTAGGTAATTTATGCCCTTTATGGCTTAAAAACAGACTCTGCATCAACTATGTAATTTTCCATTGGAGTTTTGCCATGGATCCCCCTCCGGCATGCCACAGTCCAGGTGTTAGTCCCCTTGAAACAACTTTTCCATCACTATTGTGGCCAGAAAGAGTCCCTGTGGGTTTAAAAATTTGCTTGCCCATTGAAGTCAATGGGGGTTTGCCCGGTTCGCAAACTTTTGGTGAAGTTCGCGTTCGCTGTTCGCGAAACCCAAATTTTTAGGTTCGCGACATCACTAGTTCTCAGTTAGATTCGATTATTTCAACTTTCATTGGGGTAAAGGGAGTTTTTTTACCTCAGTATAAGAGATATAATGGTAAATCTAAAGTTTCTAATCGTTTTCTATCTTTTTGACAGAATAAGGAACAGAAAGTCAATCCTTCCCCCAAAGAATCTGGTCCAATTGGAAACCTTCTTCAATTTGGAATAAATCCAAGCCATTTAAGAAACCAAAGTCAGCCCCCAAGTCTGTATGAAGGTGCGGCCCTCATTCCAGCTCAACTGGTGGGGGGCAGATTCAAATTTTTCCAAGCCATTTGGGCAGATTCTATCCAAAATCAATGGATTCAGAGTATTGTCTCTCAAGGGTATCGAAAAGGATTCAGACTAAGACCTCCTGTGAGAAGATTTTTTCTCTCACACATCCCAGCAAATCCAGTGAAGGCTCAGGCTTTTCTGAAGTGTGTTTCAGATCTAGAGCTTTCAGGGGTAATCATACCAGTTCCGTTTCAGGAACAGGGTCTGGGGTTTTATTCAAATCTGTTCATTGTCCCAAAGAAAGAAAATTTATTCAGGCCAATTCTGGATCTGAAAATTTTGAATAGTTTTGTAAGAGTGCCAACTTTCAAGATAATGACTATAAGGACTATTATGCCTTTTGTTCAGCAAGGTGCATATATTTATATTCCGATTCATCCAGACCATTATCGGTTTCCGAGATTCTCTTTTCTAGACAAGCATTACCAATTTGTTGCTCTTCCATTTGGCCTAGCGACAGCTCCAAGGATTTTTTCAAAGTTTCTTGGTGCCCTACTCTCTGTAATCAGAGAACAGGGTATTGCAGTGTTTCCTTATTTGGACTATATCTTGGTACTAGCTCAGTCTTTACATTCTGCTGAATCTCACACAAATCAACTAGTGTTGTTTCTTCAAAGACATGGTTGGAGGATCAATTTACCAAAGAGTTCATTGATTCCCCAGACAAGGGTTACCTTTTTAGATTTCCAGTGTCCATGACTCTGCCTCTAACAGACAAGAGACAAATATAATTGGTTTCAGCTTGTCATAACCTTCAGTCGTGCATGAAAGTTTTAGGTCTCATGACTGCAGCATCGGACACAATCCCCTTTGCTCATTTTCATATGAGACCTCTTCAGCTTTGTATGCTGAATCAATGGTGCAGGGATTATACAAATATATCACAATTAATATCCTTAAATCCCAATGTTCGACTCTCTCTGACTTGGTGGTTAGATCACCATCATATAGTTCAAGGGGTCTCTTTTGTTCATCCAACCTGGACTGTGATCACAACAGATGCAAGTCTGTCAGGTTGGGGAGTTGTCTGGGGATCTCTGACAGCACAAGGGTTTGGAAATCTCAAGAGGCGAGGTTACCAATCAATATTTTAGAACTCCACGCTATTTTCAGGGCACTTCAGGTTTGGCCTCTGTTGATGAGAGAACCATTCATTTCAGACAGACAATATCACAACTGTGGCATATGTCAATCATCAGGGTGGGAATCACCATCCCCTAGCTATGAAAGAAGTATCTCGGATACTTTCTTGGGCAGAATCCAGCTCTTGTCTAATTTTTGCGGTTCATATCCCAGGTGTAGACAATTGGGAAGCGGATTATCTCAGCCATCAGACTTTTTATCCAGGGAAGTGGTCACTCCATCCAGATGTGTTTTTTCAGATTGTTCAGATGTGAGGTCTTCCAGAAATAGATCTGATGGCTTCACATCTAAACAAGAAACTTCCCAGGTACCTGTCCAGGTCCAGGGATCCTCAGGCGGAGTCGGTGGATGCGTTAGCAGTTCCTTGGTTTTACCAACCTGCTTATATCTTCCCGCCTCTAGTTCTTCTTCCAAGAGTGATCTCCAAGATCATTATGGAACGTTTGTTTGTGTTTCTGGTAGCACCAGCATGGCCTCACAGGTTCTTGTATGTGGATCTTGTCCGGATGTCCAGTTGCCAACCTTGGCCACTTCCTTTAAGACCAGACCTTCTGTCTTAAGGCCTGTTTTTCCATCAGGATCTCAAATGATTAAATTTGAAGGTATGGAAATTGAATGCTTAGTTCTTAGTCATAGAGGTTTCTCTGAATCAGTGATTAATACTATGTTACAGGCTCGTAAATCTGTCTCTAGGAAGACTTATTATGCATTCTTTTAGAATTCCTAGAATTTTACAGTTTCTTCAGGATGGTTTGGATAAAGGTTTGTCTGCAAGTCCCTTGACAAATATCTGCTCTTTCTGTTTTATTTCACAGAAAGATTGCTAAACTTCCTGATATTTACTGTTTTGTACAGGCTTTGGTCCGTATCAAGTCTGTCATTAAATCAATCTCTCCTCCTTGGAGTCTTAATTTGGTTTTGAAGGCTTTACAGGCTCCTCCTTTTGAGCCTATGCATTCTTTGGACATTAAACTACTTTCTTGTAAAGTGTTGTTCCTTTTGGCCATCTCTTCTGCTAGAAGAGTTTCCGAATTATCTGCTCTTTCTTGTGAGTCTCCTTTTCTGATGTACCATCAGGATAAGGCAGTTTTGCAGACGTCATTTAAATTTCTACCTAAGGTTGTGAATTCTAACAACATTAATAGGGAAATTGTTGTTCCCTCTTTGTGTCCTAATCCTAAGAATTCTTTGGATATATCTTTACATTCTCTGGATGTTGTAAGAGCTTTGAAATATTATGTTGAATCTACTAAAGATTTCAGGAAGACTTCTAGTCGATTTGTTGTCTTTTCCAGTTCTAGGAAAGGTCAGAAAGCTTCTGCCATCTCCTTGGCATCTTGGTTAAAGCTTTTGATTCATCAGGCTTATTTGAAGTCGGGTCTGGCCCCACCTCAAAAATCACAGCTCATTCTACTAGATCAGTCTCCACTTTGTGGGCTTTTAATAATAAAGCTTCAGTTGATCAGATTTGCAAAGCAGCAACTTGGTCTTCTTTGCATACATTTACTAAATTCTACCGTTTTGATATATTTGCCTCTTCGGAAGCAGTTTTTAGTAGAAAAGTTCTTCAGGCAGTTGTTTCAGTTTGATTCCTCTGCTTTTGTTTTAAGTTTTTTTCTTTCAGTTATGAGGAAAACTTATTTTTTGGGTTGTGGATTTAATTTTTTCCATGGAAAATGACTGTTATTATTTTTTATCCCTCCATCTCTAGTGACTCTTCTGTGGATTTCTACATCTTGGGTATTACTATCCCATACGTCACTAGCTCATGGACTCTTGCCAATTACATGAAAGAAAACATAATTTATGTAAGTACTTACCTGATAAATTCATTTCTTTCATATTGGCAAGAGTCCATGAGACCCACCTTTTTATGGTGGTTATGATTTTTTGTATAAAGCACAATTATCTCCAGTTCCTTTTTTGAAGCTTTTTACTTCTTTTTTCTATCACCCCACTACTTGGCTATTCGTTAAACTGAATTGTGGGTGTGGTGAGGGGTGTATTTATTGGCATTTTGAAGTTTGGGAAACTTTGCCCCTCCTGGTAGGATTGTATATCCCATACGTCACTAGCTCAAGGACTCTTGCCAATATGAAATAAATGAATTTATCAGGTAAGTTCTTACATAAATTATGTATTATATAGCCCATAATGTTTTTGTTTTTCTTAAATGTATAGTTTTGCTTATTTTTAAATAACATTGCTCTGTTTTTTAGACTCCTAACCAAGCCCCTAAAGTTTTATAAGAATACCGTCAGCTACCTACTCCAGCTTGCTCCTGTTTGTGTAAAGGGTCTTTTCATATGCAAAAGAAGGGGGAGTCTCTTATTTCCCACTTGCAGTGGTTTTTCCAGCTACCTTTTCAACAGAGCTAAACTGAGAGCTTCTAAGTAAGTTTTTAAATAGTTTTATACTGGATTTTTATATCAGTATCTGGGCATCTTATTCTTTACAGTAGTGTCTATTACATGCAGTTATATGAAAATGAGTGTATACTGTCCCTTTAATAATCCATTTTGTATATAATCACTTTACAGAAAATACATTATAAAAATGTTGTATCATTTAAAACAAATTAATAAAATAATTAAATTAAACAAGCTAAGAAAGAAATAGATTTGAAACTGATATAAAGATCAAGGGCTTCCTGTAAGCAAAAAATGTTTTATCAGTATCAGTGATTGGGGAAGGGGTCCTCATTTTTTAATTAATAAATAAAATAAGTAAATAAATCTCATTTTTTGAAGATCATTTGACTAACCATCCTTTTGCATACATGACTGATATTGTAGAACTTTTAAGCTCGGCTCAACAAATTTGTTCAAAATGGGGGAACCAGTCTAGTCAAAGGGTTAAACCAATGTCAAAGGGTTAAACTAAAGGGGGAGGAACAAAATGTGGATCAAGTAAATGGCCACATCCATGACTCCTCATATAAATCTTGCAAGTTGTTGGTCATAGCATATACCAGCTTATCTTGTCTTTATAGATGGATGTAGCCTTCCAGCATATTGCAGAATCCATGACAGTTTGCACTGTTTTCTCAGGATGTGGGCGAGAGGAGAGTATATTATATTGGCTCCTCCTTGCTGGCTTGTGAAATCAACATAAAGCAAATGTGGAGATAATCAGGGCTTGAGAAGCTTCACAAACTTTTACAAAAAGTGATTTGCAATAAATTACTTACTACAGCTCAATTTAAAAATGATAACTGTCTTCACCTATACTGTATGACAAGCTCTGCTGTGAATGACTATAACTGGGCTATATTTGAGATGCACGATGAATTTCGCTTTCTAAGGTCCCTTGTATTATGGAAAATGAAAAGACAACAAGGCAAGAGATTTTAGCGAAAAAGGATTACATTCCCATTTTTCTGTAGGAACAAGATCTTACAGATCTGTTTTAGATGCTTCTGCTTTACTTTATTTTTTGCACTGGCCAGTGCATTTTGGGAGCTTGGATCATATTTTAATATATTATTTTGCATGACATAGTCTTGTGTAAGGGACTTTCATATGAGATAAATCATGAGCATATGGACTATTGCTTTTTTACAAACAGGATGCCTGTTAGTAATTTGTAGAAGTGCACGGCCAAAAAATTATGTTACATTCAGGTGTTTGGTTTGTTAGAAATTTGTTCAAACTGAATTTCCAATGGAAAAAGTATGGAAAACTAATTTTAACAAAAAAATTACAATATGGAATGCCAGCAATTAAAAGAACCTATCCTCCAATGCTAACAGAAGAACATACAGAGAATAATTACATTTCAGTGAATTTAAAAGAAATACAATTAAATTAAAAACATGTGATAATAATAATGTCACTTTTCCCTATTATCTCACACCATTCTAACACTTTACTTTCAACCCATTAACCTTTCAGTACAATTTTCTGTACTCCCTCATATATCCTCCAACACCCTTTGCTGCCCTATTCTTCGCAATCCATATGTTAGCAGTGGGGAAGTTAACGTGACAAAAAATGTGTGATAGAACAAAGGAAAATACAGAATGTGAATGAAAGTTGTATGGATAAGAAGGAAATAAAGATCCCACATTTATCACCTTTCCACAAGTCCATAACAAGTTTATAGTTATCCTTGGAGACTCATTTCAGAGGGCTATTTAAAAATTTGGTACATGAGCAAGAGCATTATCTCTCAGAAGCCCAACTTAAACACAAGGGAGAATTGTGCTTTTGTGGAGGGAGGGAAATTTGGAGAGATGCACAATGGTGTGGATTGCCAAGAAGTGTATCAGTACTGCATGACCACCATCTTGTGTATTTCTATTTCTTAACTCCTGTTTTCTCCAAATATTTGGAAAGCATCTTATTTGATTTTCAGGCCTGCCTGCAGCCTGACATTGTCATCATGAGCCCCTGTCTCTAGGATATCAGTAGGTATGGGCAGAAACAAATTGAAGCATACAAGGCCATGCATGGTGAACCCTAAATATCTATTCATCATTATGGACATGGGATTGCCTGCAACAGCAGATGATAAAGATTACCCTGTTGCTCCTCTAGATGTTTGAGCAAGAGCAGAAGACAATGGCTTTGAAAATTGTATTTGACTCTGTGAAGCAGAACCAATGGTGCTTGTCCCCCTTTTACTCATTACACAAGTAGAAACAGCGACAGACTGGGCACTGGTAGTGGAGGTGCTAATGGTAGTGATATTACAGGTGGTGATGGTGGCAACAGGAAGCATATTATCTTCTGACTGACAATTGTATTTCAGAATATATCTAGTTGTTTGTTGTTGTGGTTTCTCTGACACAGAAAATGGAATTTATGGATTGTGTATTGTCTTTTGGTGTCAACTTTGAAATAGTAGACCCCCATTTAAATAAAAAAATACTTTAATTATAGTAGTACTATGCACTGTTTATGAAATAAGCCACTAAAAATATTATCTATAAACAAAGTTCATTAAAATTAAAATTTATGTGAATTATTCGTTTTTGTCCTTGAGAGAGCAATCAGTTACATTGCTTTACATTGTTACTCATTCAGCAAGCAAAAGTTCATTTA
This sequence comes from Bombina bombina, assembly GCF_027579735.1. Classification (NCBI taxonomy): domain Eukaryota; kingdom Metazoa; phylum Chordata; class Amphibia; order Anura; family Bombinatoridae; genus Bombina; species Bombina bombina. Next base: position 1,198,031,966 of record NC_069500.1, read on the forward strand.
TTTCACTAATGCAACTTAAAAGGTGAAACTAATATATGAGATACACTCATTCCATGCAAAGCAAGATAGTTCAAGCCGTGATTTGTCATAAATGTGATGATTATGGCTTACAGCTCATGAAAACCCCAAATCCACAATTTCAGAAAATTAGAATATTGTGAAAAGGTGCAATATTCTAGGCTCAAAGTGTCCCACTCTAATCAGCTAATTAAGCCATATCACCTGAAAAGGGTTCCTGAGCCTTTAAATGATCTCTCAGTCTGGTTCAGTAGGAATCACAATCATGGGAAATACTGCTGACCTGACAGTTTTGCAGAAAACCATCATTGACACCCTCCATAAGGAGGGAAAGCCTCAAAAGGTAATTGCAAAAGAAGTTGGATTTTCCCAAAGTGCTGTATCATAGCACATTAATAGAAAGTTATGTGGAAGGGAAAAGTGTGGAAGAAAAAGGTGCACAAGCAGCAGGGATGACCGCAGCCTGGAGAGGATTGCCAGGAAAAGGCCATTCAAAAGGGTTGAGGACTTTCACAAGGAGTGGACTGAAGCTGGAGTCAGTGCATCAACAGCCACCACACACAGACGGATCCTGGACATGGGCTTCAAATATCATATTCCTCTTGTCAAGCCACTCCTGAACAACAAACAATGTCAGAAGCATCTTACGTGGGCTAAAGAAAAACAGACCTGGTCTGTTGCTCAGTGGTCCAAAGTCCTCTTTTCTGATGAGAGCAAATTTTGCATCTCATTTGGAAACCAAGAACCCAGAGTATGGAGGAAGAATGGAGAGGCACACACTGCAAGATGCTTGAAGTCCAGTGTGAAGTTTCCAAGACGCTTCTGACGTTGTTTGTTGTTCAGGAGTGGCTTTTCAGACTCGGCGCCTTCACAAGCCGGGACTCAGTCCTCCAATGCCTATGCGTGTTTCACCCCCACGTTACAAGACTCAACAGGGCTTCCTCAGGGTTGTCTATTGCCTTATGTCTGCTACACTTTGTATACCATTATATACCAGTACTATCCCTAGCGCTACATATCACGGATGACATAGATCCCATACTATACCTGCCCAGGTTTGGCCTCCAAAAGCTGTTTTGCTTGGGGGTTCTGTGTGCTGCACAGTCCGTTGTCAGTCCGTGTTTTGGTGAAGCTAATTACTCCTGGCTTGACCTGCCTCTAACATGTTATTATCGCTGTTTACTGATTTACAGGCGCCTTAGTCACGAGGACCGGTCCTTTGTATTATTATATAACTTTTAATAAAATATTGTTTTTATATTTAGGTGTTTTTTGTCACTGTAAATTAGCTTGTATGTTGCTCTTAATGCTACCCCTTCACTGAAGAATATTTTGATCTTTAAATAAATATTTATATTTTTGTATCATTGAATAAGAGAGCTGATTTCCCTGGCTTTGACAATTGGGTTTATCATATCCCTTTTGCAGCACCTATCTTTTGCTGTAATTTAACAATATATATATTTATGTTTATATGTGTGTACATATGTATTTATGTATTTATATGTGTTTGTATATTTACAGACATATAAAGACACACATATATATATATATATATATATATATATATATATATATATATATATATATATATATATGCAGCAAAATAGGAAGGCACTCACCGGGTCTTTTAACATTAATACTCTTTAATAACTGTGACATTTTGGGTTTGCCCCCGTCCTCAGACAAATCTTACATAATATACATTACTCACCAACATTTATAGCCAGCCTGAAACCCATCTCAAAGCGCTGCTCGCGGTGTTCCGGAAGTTACAGCTATCACGTGATACACCACTCATGGCACCAGTTGCCCCCAGCAACCGGACGCCACTCAGCAGGATCTCTGAGTAAATATTAAAAACAAATTATATACAATCATTGAGCACTATGTGGTTGTGATCAGTACAATATTTAGCACCCCAGTTTTTGCTAGAATTACATTATCATGAATTCCTATCCTCAACTCCTTAACATATACCTACCTACAACTGGGCGATGTTACGATACTATATGGGCGAACAACTATTCTGATATACAGATAGATTACGAGTTGTGCGTTCATCTTTTAACACTGAAACAAATTGCCATTTCAGCGTTAAAACAGCAACGCAGCCATTACAAGTCTTGTCGGTATAGCTGTACCACAAGCCTTTTAGCCTGTAACGCAACGTCAGTCCCGCACTCATAAAAATTATTTTTTTCATGGGACTGCCATAGCGCTGCCATTACGAGTTTTGCAGTGAGGCTAAAAAGCTTGCGTTACACCCTATAACGACAAGATCCATACCGCCATCTGAGACCAGTAGTTATGAGTTTTACGCAACAAAACTGTTACATAAAACTCATAATTAAAGTGTTGCAAAGTACACTAAACACCCATAAACTGAGGCCCTCCCGCATCGCAAACACTATATTAAAGTTATTAACCCCTAATCTGCCGCTCCCGACATCGCCACTAATAAAATTTATTAACCCCTATTACCCCTCTCCCTGACATCGTCACCAGTATAATAAAGTTATTAACCGCTAAACCGAAATACCCCCACATTGCAATAAACTAATTTAAACTAGTAACCCCTAAACCTAACGCCTCCCTAACTTCATATTAAAATTACAATTTCCCTATCTTAAATTAAATTAAAACTTACCTGTCAAATTAAAAAAACTAACACCTAGATTACGAGTTTTGTCTGTAAAGACCTGCGGTGCTAACAAGACTTTTTTTCAGAGCACATTTTAAACAACGCTGGTATTACAAGTTTTCTAAATGGCTGCGTTAGCCTCAGAATAGTGAGCGTTGAGCAAATTTAGCTCCACTTTTACCTGTAATACCAGCGTTGCTTACGGTAGTGGTAAGCTGTCAAAACGTGCTCGTGCACGATTTCCCCATAGGAAACAATGGGGCTGAGCTGGCTGAAAAAAAAAAACACCTGCAAAAAAGCAGCGTTCAGCTCCTAACGCAGCCCCATTGTTTCCTATGGGGAAACACTTTCTAAGTCTACACCCTAACATGAACCCAGAGTCTAAACACCCCTAACCTTACACTTATTAACCTTTAATCTGCCGCCCCCAACATCGTCGCCACCTGCATTATACTATTAACCCCTAATCTGCCGCTCCGGACACCGCCGCCACCTACATTATACCTATGAACCCCTAATCTGCTGCCCCTAACATCACCGACACCTACATTATATTTATTAACCCCTAATCTTCCACCCCCAACGTCGCTTCCACCTACCTACACTTATTAACCCCTAATCTGCCGACCGGACATCGCTGCCACTATAATAAATGTTTTAACCCCTAAACCGCCACACTCCCGCCTCGCAAACACTATAATAAATTGTATTAACCCCTAATCTGCCGTCCCTAACATCGCTGCCACCTACCTACAATTATTAACCCCTAATCTCCCGCCCCCAACATCGCTGATACTATAATAAAGTTATCAACCCCTAAACCTAAGTCTAACCCTAACCCTAACACCCCCCTAAGTTAAATATATTTAAAGAAATCTAAATAAAATTACTATAATTAAATAAATTATTCCTATTTAAAACTAAATACTTACCTATAAAATAAACCATAAGATAGCTACAATATAACTAATAGTTACATTGTAGCTATTTTAGGATTTATATTTATTTTACAGGCAACATTGTATTTATTTTAACTAGGTAGAATAGCTATTAAATAGTTAATAACTATTTAATAGCTACCTAGTTAAAATAATTACAAAATTACCTGTAAAATAAATCCTAACCTAAGTTAGGTTACACTACACTATCAATAAATTAATTAAATAAATTAACTACAATTATCTAACCTAAAATACAATTAAATAAACTAAATTATAGTACAAAAAAACAAACACTAAATTACAAAAAATAAAACAATATTACAAGAATTTTAATCTAATTACACCTAATCTACACCTAATCTAAGCCCCCTAATAAAATAAATCAGCCCCCCAAAATAATAAATTCCCTACCCTATACTAAATTACAAAAGTAATCAGCTCTTTTACCAGCCCTTAAAAGGTCTTTTTGCGGGGCATTGCCCCAAAGTTATCAGCTCTTTTACCTGTAAAAAAACAATACAAGACCCCCCCTGCAACATTAAAACCCACCACCCACACACCCCTACTCTAAAACCCACTCGATCCCCCCTTAAAAAAAACTAACACTAACCCCCTGAAGATCACGCTACCTTGAGCCGTGTACTGTTCACCCAGCTGGGCCAAATTTTTCATCCAATCTGGGCGATGTGGTCCTCCATCCGGCAGAAGTCTTCATCCAAGCGGGGCAGAAGAGGTCCTCCATCCGGCAGAAGTCTTCATCCAAGCGGGGCAGAAGAGGTCCTCCATCCGGCAGAAGTCTTCATCCAAGTGGGGCAGAATAGGTCCTCCATCCGGCAGAAGTCTTCATCCATCCGCGGCTCCATCTTCAAGATCACCGACGCGGAACATCCTCCTCGGCCGACGGACTAACAATGAATGAAGGTTCCTTTAAATTACGTCAACCAAGATGGCGTCCCTCAAATTCCGATTGGCTGATAGGATTCTATCAGCCAATCGGAATTAAGGTAGGAAAAATCCGATTGGTTGATTTAATCAACCAATCGGATTGAACTTCAATCCGATTGGCTGATTGGATCAGCCAATAGAATTGACCTTGCATTCTATTGGCTGATCCAATCAGCCAATCGGATTGAAGTTCAATCCGATTGGCTGATTAAATCAACCAATCAGATTTTTCCTACCTTAATTCCGATTGGCTGATAGAATCCTATCAGCCAATAGGAATTCGAGGGACACCATCTTGGATGATGTTATTTAAAGGAACCTTCATTTGTCGTTAGTCCGTCAGCCGAGGAGGATGTTCCACGTTGGAGGTCTTGAAGATGGAGCCGCGGATGGATGAAGACTTCTGCCGGATGGAGGACCTCTTCTGCCCCACTTGGATGAAGACTTCTGCCGGATGGAGGACCTCTTCTGCCCCGCTTGGATGAAGACTTCTGCCGGATGGAGGATCACATCGCCCAGATTGGATGAAGAATTCGGCCCGGCTGGGTGAGCACCAGGGGCGTAACTAATGGTGATGCGAAGGTCGCCATTGTGACCGGGCCCAGCAGGTCTCCCTAACAGGGGGGCCCAACAAGGCAGGTGGTGGTTTTTGTTTTTTTTATTATTATTTTTTTTTTCCCAAAAAAACTTATTATGACCTGTTCGATTCACTATCACATATTCATAATGACCAGGGGGCACTAGGGCAGCCAGGCGCAGCAAAATTGTCACTTTATTTGATCAGAGCGGTGTGCGCTGCCTGACCCGGCCGGAACTTTGCATTTTGGCGCGCACTGATATCTGCTCCCTCCTCCTCCCTCCTGACTGGCTGCACGCTGCGCACACACGTTTATCAATTGTCTTGTGACTGCACGTGCGGTGCAGTCTGTCAGTAGCAGGAGTCTGGAGTGTGGTCTGTGGAAAGCTCTGGGTCCAGTGGGAGTCTCTGGAAAGCACGGCAGACCAGCAGCAGCAGTGTCACAGCCAGTGACTACCGAGTGAAGGACGGAGTGGAAGGTAAGTTAAAGCTGCACACACAGACTGAGGGGGGCCGCAGGGGCACGGTGAGCTCCTCAGAGTCACACTGAGGGGGTGCATGGTCACGCACGGTGAGCTCACTCAGCTCAGCCTCAGAGTCACTGTCAGACTGAAGGGGCCCGGGGCTGGGGGGGCCGCGGGGGGTGGCGGGTGTGGTCGTGACAGTGCTGGGAGAAAATCTTCCGAGTGAGAGTGAGTCCCTGCACCTGGTAATAAATGTATTATGTAAAATATGGATGTCACATGGCTCATGGGGGCGTGGCCTAGCGTGGAGGTCTGTGGAGGGGGCGTGGCCTGGCGTGGAGGTCCGTGAAGGGCGTGGTCTAACACAAAGGTCCTGGAGGGGGCGTGGCCATGAAAGGCCGTTGAGAGAGCTCAAACAGCTCAAAAGAGGGGAGAGAGCTCAAGAGGGGATAAAGAGAGATAGGGGGAGAGAGAGATAAGATAGAGAGGGGAGATGGAGAGATAGAGAGAGAGAAAGAGGGGAGATGTGAAGAGAGAGAGAGAGAGAGAGAGAGAGAGAGAGGGGAAAGAGAAAGAGGGGAGATGTGAAGAGAGAGGGGAGAGAGAAAGAGGGGAGATGTGAAGAGAGAGAGAGGGGAGAGAAAGAGGGGAGAGAGAGAGAGGGGAGATGTGAAAGAGAGAGGGGAGAGAAAGAGGGGAGAGAGAGGGGGGAGAGAGAAAGAGAGAGGGGGGAGATAGAGAGGGGGAGAGAGAGGGGGAGAGAGAGAGGGGAGAGAGAGGGGGAGAGAGAGAGAGAGGGGAGAGAGAGAGACAGAGGGGGGAGATAGGGAGAGAGAGAGACAGAGGGGGGAGATAGGGAGAGAGAGGAGACAGAGAGAGAGGGGAGATGTGGGGGGAACGAGAGAGGGGAGAGAGAAAGAGAGAGGGGGGAGACAGAGAGAGAGAGAGAAAGGGGAGAGAGAGAGACAGAGGGGGGAGATAGAGAGAGAGGGGAGAGAGAAAGAGAGAGGGGGAGAGAGGGGAGAGAGAAAGAGAGAGGGGGGGAGAGAGAAAGAGAGAGGGGGGAGAGAGGGGAGAGAGAGAGAGAGAGAGAGAGGGGGGAGAGAGAGAGGGGGGAGAGAGAGAGGGGAGAGAGAGGAGATAGACGCAGAAGAGAGAGAGAGGGGAGAGAGAGAGAGTGGAGATATATAGAGAGAGGGGAGATAGAGAGAGAGAGGGAGATAGAGAGAGAGAGAGGGGAGATAGAGAGAGAGAGGGGAGATAGAGAGAGAGGGGAGATGGAGAGAGAGGGGAGAGAGAGAGAGAGAGGGGGGAGAGAGAGAGAGGGGAGAGAGAG
>NC_069500.1:1199091390-1199203890 GCF_027579735.1 Bombina bombina
ACAGAAGAACTTGTTGGTATAAGAGGCTGCATTATGTCATCCTTATTGTATCCTTCTAATATGAAAGCAGTATTGTCTCTGCCTTGCTTATGTGGTCCAGTAGAACTAGGTGCATTGAGAGCCTCTAGAAGCTCAAGTGCAGGATGCTTATAGGCTTGTGTGGTGAGATGTTCTGCCACTCGCAGGTCCAGTCGATTGCGGCAGTAGAGACTATCTTTACAGCTATTTCCGCTTTGCCATTAGCTTGAGGGTGCCGCGGGGAAGAGGTAAGATGCTCAAACCCCCAATCTGTAGAGAACCCTCTGAATTGCTCACATGCAAATGGAGGTCCATTATCTGAGATTACCCTGTCTGGCTGTCCATGACGTGCAAACTGTGCTTTACAACGCTTGATTGTAGTTTCAGCAGACAGGTCGGGAAGGAGCTCAATCTCCCAAAAGTCAGAATATTGATCAACAATTAGTAGAAAATCTTGCCCAGCATTATTCAGTAAATCCATGCTTACAATTTGCCTAGGCCGTGTGGACAGCACATGTGACATCATGGGTTCTTTCTGTTGTGCCTGTGCATATTCATTGCATGCTGAACAATGGCTAATAATGTCTCTAATCTCATTTTGCATGTTGGGCCAATATAGGGTATCTCGTGCCTGCCTATAGCATGCTTCTCCACCAATGTGACAGGCATGAATACGCGTCAGCATCTCCGATCTTAATGATTTAGGAATGATGACCCTTGACCCCTTGTACAGTACACCATCCTGAATGCCAATTTTGTCTTGGAAAGTCCAGTATTCTCTTACAATTAATGGCACCTCTGCCTTTGAATCTGGCCAACCATTCAGAACAACATACTTAAGTGCTTGCAAACTCTCGTCAATTTCGGTGTGCTGTCTTTTCTGAAGCAATCGTTGGTCTCTGAATTTTAAATAGTCTGAATGATTAATCTGCGACAGGACATCCAGATCCTGTTGAACATTGCAAACTGTGTGTTGTGCACTCTCAGGTGTACCACTTGCTGCTGTAGCTCTGCTAAGATTATCACTAATGTACATTTCAGGTCCAGGTTTATAGACAACATTTAGGCAATAATTTTGTAACATAAGCAACATGCTCTATAGATGTTTTGGTGCACACAAAAGTGGTTTCTTGAAAATAGATATCATAGGCTTATGATCAGTTTCTGCCGTGATCTCATCATGACCATGGAGGTAGTGATGAAAGCGCTGGCAGGCAAACACAATACTTAGACATTCCTTTTCGATTTGTGCATAGTTTTTCTCAGTAAGGGTCAGTGCTCTTAAGCAAAAGCGATAGGCTGGACAGCTTGCAATAGGCAACACCCTAGTCCACTTTTGCTTGCGTCACTTTGAATAGTTACAGGTTTTTGTAACGTCATAGTACTTCAGGACAGGTGTATCTGTGACCAAACGTTTGATTTCCTGCACTGCATTATCATGCTTAGGAAGCCAATGCCAAACTGCATACTTGTCCAGAAGCCTTCTCAACGGCTCACAAACCTCTGAGAGGTGTGGTAGGAATTTTAGCTCCGATTTTTTCTGGGTCTGCCTTCAAACCCTCAAAGGATAGTATGTGTCCATGGAAGTCTTAGTTTCACCTGCCTACAATGATTCATCAGTTCCAATAGTTTGTCATCTTGCTTTGCTTCCCTATCTGTATCCCCACAGTCAACCACAAGGAGTCATCAGCTATTGGTTCACTACCACTGTGTCCAGCCAATAGTTCATGTTGTTTACATTGATACACCTCTGGTGCAACTAATACTCCAAAAGGCAACTTGAGACAACTTTTCCTGCCCCATGGAGTCCAGAAGGTTGTCATGTAGCTACTTGCATTATCCAACTTACATTGTAAAAATGCATCCCGGGCATTAACAAGTGTGAACAAACGTGCCTTAGGCAGCTTGTACAAAACATCCTCGAGAGTTGGCATGATGTAGTGAGATTGACTCAGTGCCTGATTCAAGAATTTGGGATCTATGCATATTCTTAGCTTATCAGGCTTCTTATCCAATCAGTTGGTTCAGTAACTGGGGCCTATTTATGAAAGGCCTGTCCAACATGATCCGATCAGCAGATCATGTCCGACAGACCTCGCTGAATGCAGAGAGCAATACGCTCTCCGCATTCAGCATTGCACCAGCAGCTCTTGTGAACTGCTGGTGCAACGCCGCTAGCAGGGGGTGTCAATCAACTCGATCATATTTGATTGGGTTGAATTGCGGCAATGTCTGTCTGCCTCCTCAGTGCAGGTGGACAGGTTATGGAACAGCGCCAGAAACACGAGAAGTCAAGCTCCATACGGAGCTTGATAGATATGCCCCACTATTGCTAAATGTCCATCAGCCTCATACTGATCGAGCTGTGCCTTAACTGCCTGTTTTATGGCCACTGGCACTTTGCGTGGTGCGTATGGTACTGGAGGGACTCTCATGTCAAGGTCAAGATGAACTTCTCCTGGTACAGATTCTACTGGCCCAGTAAAAACATCACTAAATTCCTTTAATAGCAAATGTTTTGTCAAGGGCCCTTTGAATTGATTGTCCATCAGCTTGAGCTCTGCGTGGATAGAGAAATGCATCAGCCCTAGATGCTCACAGGTTGAGCCGGATAACATCGGCTTTTGGCAGGCTTCCACAATTTCGAACTCTAGCTTGTGTGTCCTTCCACGTATGACACATTCTGTCCTGAAGAGTCCTAGAGATTTCATAAGCTCACCTGAGTATAACTGTAGTCTGGTGTCACTTGGCAGTAGACGTACTTCTGGTGCTAACATCATTTTGTTTCTCAAGCACATTACATCACATGTTGCTCCTAAATCGAGCTGGCAGGATTGGGGTTTATTATTTAAATTTAAAGTGACAAACTATTTCTTTCCTCTGGCTTGCACAGTGTGATTTGTTCTTCCACAAGACCTACAAGACTTCCCATAAGCTGTACATTGCTGTTTAATTCTTTGATGCACAGTCCTACAATATTTGCATGCTGTAGGGTTTGCAGCATTTGTGCTAAACAGGTGGCATTGCTGTGGTTTGCTTATGTGATGTTGCAGCATTGCAATGTTTATGCTGTCGGTCTGCTGTCTGTCCTGTTCCATAACTTTCAAACATCTGTCAGTGGCACGTTTCAATCGCTGCGTTTAAAGTTGTCATGTTCTCTTAGTAGATTCATCCCTTAGAGTACCATATTCACAAGTTGCTGCCTTTTTTCTCAAGCGTGTAACAAAGTTATCAAGAGATTTTCCCTCTTCTTGTTTGCAGCATCTAAACACATACCTTTCATAAATGACATTTTAGCAGGTTTAAAATAAGCTTCCAGTGCATCTAAAATGGCTGTAACATTCTTTTGCTGCTCTGCTGTGAGGTTCAGATTGTGCTTATACACATGCCTGCATTCACTGCGCATGACTCTTCTCAGAGTTGCTGCCTGCACTTAGGGTTGCCACCCAGCCAGTATTCTACCGACACGGCCGGTATTTTTAAGGTTCATGTCAATGTAGAAAATGAAGAATAAATATTGAAAGAAAGCCCCTTTCAAAGTGAAACTTCTTCTGAGTGTGATGAATAAGCATTTAAAATCAGTCCTATCAGCTTTAGTTTTTGAGTTATGCTGTTTAATTATTTATGCAAATGTATGTTAATTAGCATGGCCGGTATTTTCTTCCAAGAAAGGTGGCAACCCTACCTGCACTGCTGCATATTTCTCATTCAACCCTGTAGCCAGGGAATAATCTTCAAATTCAGCTCTTAAAGTTTCCCAATTGCTGCTGCAATCCCCCCTGATTCTCATTCTCCCTGGGGGAGGTATGCAATTCATGGCAGTAATATTGTCTTTAAGTTTTCAAATATCAGAAAATCCACAAAAAAACATTTTAGGCTGTAACTCACAAAGCGGTGCTGTATCCAAATGCTGCTGTGCTCCAAACAAGACGCTCAGTCCTGATTCTAGTTACTTCTGACACCATGGGGGGTAGTTATCAACGTGTCAACTTTTCTGCCTTCGCCGGCCCAATACGCCCGCCTAGGCTCGCCTCACATCGCCGCCGCGGACCTGAAAAATTTTGCCTAAGTTATCAAATAAAGCTGTCAAAAAGCCGTGGGACAGCTTTCAATCAGCCAATCAGATTCAAGTTCAATTTTTCCTACCTTAATTCCGATTGGCTGATAGAATCCTATCAGCCAATCGGAATTGAAGGGACGCCATCTTGGATGACGTCCCTTAAAGGAGCCTTCATTCGTCGGTAGTCCGTCGGTAAAGAAGGATGTTCCGCGTCGGCGGGATGAAGATTCAAGACCCAGCTTGGAAGATGACATCGCCCGGATAGAAGACTTCTTCAGCGGCTCTTGGAAGATGACATCACCCGGATGGAAGACTTTTTCAGCGCCGCTTGGAGGATCACTTCATCGGATGGAAGATTTCTTCAGCGCTGCTTGGAGGATCACTTCTGCCGGTCCGGGTCTCCTCTTCAGTTCCATCGGTGGCTCGGCTGAGTGAAGACGACTAAAGGTAGGATGATCTTCAGGGGATTAGTGTTAGGTTATTTTAAGGGGGGTTTGGGTTAGATTAGGGGTATGTGGGTGGTGGGTTTTAATGTTGGGGGGGTTGTATTTTTCTTTTACAGGCAAAAGAGCTGAATTATTTGGGGCATGCCCCACAAATGGCCCTTTTAAGGGCTGGTAAGGTAAAAGAGCTTTGAACTTTTTTAATTTAGAATAGGGTAGGGCATTTTTTTATTTTGGGGGGGTTTGTTATTTTATTAGGGGGCTTAGATTAGGTGTAAGTAGCTTAAAATTGTTGTAATATTTTTAAAATGTTTGTAACCTATTTTTTTTATTTTTTGTAACTTAGCTTTTTTTATTTTTTGTACTTTAGTTAGTTTATGCAATTGTATTTAATTGTAGTTATTTGTAGGTAATTTATTTAATTTATTTAATGATAGTGTAGTGTTAGGTTTAATTGTAACTTAGGTTAGGATTTATTTTACAGGTGATTTTGTATTTCTTTTAGCTAGGTAGTTATTAAATAGTTAATAACTATTTAATAACTATTCTATCTGTAAAATAAATATAATTCCTAAAATAGCTACAATGTAATTATTAATTACATTGTAGCTATCTTAGGGTTTATTTTACAGGTAAGTATTTAGTTTTAAATAGGAATAATGTATTAAAGTATAGTGTAGTGTTAAGTGTAATTGTAACTTAGGTTAGTTTTTATTTTACAGGTAAATTTCTCTTTATTTTAGCTAGGTAAGCTATTAAATAGTTAATAACTATTTAATAGCTATTATACCTAGTTAAAATAAATTGAAAGATGCCTGTAAAATAAAAAACAAATCCTAAGATAGCTACAATATAATTATTATTTATATTGTAGCTATATTAGGGTTTATTTTAAAAGTAAGTATTTAGTTTTAAATAGGATTAATTTAGTTAATAAGAGAAATATTATTTAGATTTATTTAATTAATATTTAAGTTAGGGGGGTGTTAGGGTTAGTGTTAGACTTAGGTTTAGGGGTTAATAATTTTATTACAGTGGCGGCGGTGTAGTGGGGGGCAGGATAGGGGTTAATAAATGTACTATAGGTGGCGACGGTGTAGGGGGGGCAGATTAGGGGTTAATAAATTTAATATAGGTTGCGGTGGGCTCCGGTAGCGGCGGTTTAGGGGTTAATATGTATAGAGTAGCTTGCGGTGGGCTCCGGGAGCGGCGGTTTAGGGGTTAATACATTTATTATAGTTGTGGCGGGGTCAGGGAGCGGCGGTTTAGGGGTTAATATGTATAGGGTAGCTTGCGGTGGGCTCCGGGAGCGGCGGTTTAGGGGGTAAAAACTTTATTTAGTTGCGGCGGTGTAGGGGGGACAGATTAGTGGTGTTTAGACTCGGGGTACATGTTAGGGTGTTAGGTGTAGACAGCTCCCATAGGAATCAATGGGATGTCTGGCAGCAGCGAACTTGTACTTTCGCTATGGTCAGACTCCCATTGATTCCTATGCCGGAAAAGTGCCGAGCGTACCTGCTAGTTTTTTGATAACTAGCATAAGTAGTCAGATTGTGCCGAACTTGTGTGCGGAACATCTGGAGTGACGTAAGAATCGATCTGTGTCGGACTGAGTCCGGCGGATCGAAGTTTACGTCACAAAATTCTACTTTTGCCGGTCTCTAGCCTTTGATAACTAAGGCGAATCAGCCTCGCCACAAGTACGCTGCGGAATTCCAGCGTATTTGAGGTGTACAGCTTGATAACTAGGCCCCATGGCTTCTATTTATCAAGTCGTCAACCGCAAATACGCTGGAATTCCGCAGCGTATTTGTGGTGAGGCTGATTCGCCATAGTTATCAAACCCTACAGACCGGCAAAAGTAGAATTTAGTGACGTAACATACGATCCACCGGACTCAGTCCGACACAGATCGATGCTTACGTCACTACAGATGTTCCGAACGCAAGTTCGGCACAATCTGACTACTTTTGGAAGTTATCAAAGAAGAACCAGGTACGCTCGCCACTATTCCGGCCCAGCATACCTGGTTTTCAATTCGCCGCCTCCAGTAAACACTTCCCATAGAAATCAATGGGAGTCGGAAAGCAGCGAGAGCTTATGTTCGCTGCTGCCCGATATCCCATTGATTCCTATGGGAAGTGTTTACACCCTAACATGTACCCCGAGTCTAAACACCCCTAATCTGCACCGCCGCCACCTAAATTATATTTATTAACCCCTAAACCGCTGCTCCCAGAGCCCACCGCAGCTAAATAAAATGTTTAACCCCTAAACCGCTACTCCCGGACCCCGCCGCAACTAAATAAAATGTTTAACTCCTAAACCACCACTCACGGACCCCACCGCCCCCTACATTAAAGTTATTAACCCCATCCTGCCCCCTCTACACCGCCGCCACCTACATTAAAGTTATTAACCCCTATCCTGCCCCCCTACACCGCCGCCACCTACATTGAAGTTATTAACCCCTATCCTGCCCCCCCTACACCGCCGCCACTTTATTAAAGTTATTAACCCTTAAACCTAAGTCTAACCCTAACACCCCCCTAACTTATATATTATTTAAATTAATCTTAATAAAATTACTATTATTAACTAAATAATTCCTATTTAAAACTAAATACTTACCTATAAAATAAACCCTAAGATAGCTACAATATATTTAATAATTACATTGTAGCTATTTTAGTATTTATTTTTATTTTACAGGCAACTTTGTATTTATTTTAACTAGGTACAATAGCTATTAAATAGTTATTAACTATTTAATAACTACCTAGCTAAAATAAAGACAAAATTACCTGTAAAATAAAACCTAACCTAAGTTACAATTACACCTAACACTACACTATCATTAAATAAATTACATAAATTAACTACAATTAAATAAAACTAATTACAATTAACTAAAATTAACTAAAGTACAAAAAAAAACACTAAATTACAGAAAATAAAAAAATTACAAGAATTTTAAACTAATTACACCTACTCTAATCCCCCTAATAAAATAAAAAATCCCCCCAAAATAATAAAATGCCCTACCCTATACTAAATTACAAATAGCCCTTAAAAGGCGGGGTCCGGGAGCGGCGGTTTAGGGGTTAATATATTTATTATAGTTGTGGCGGGGTCCGGAAGTGGCGGTTTAGGGGTTAATAACTTTATTTAGTTGCGGGGGGCTCCGGGAGCGGCGTTATAGGGGGTAAACAGTATAGTTTAGTGTGGGAAGCTTAGTGACAGGCTAGCAAGAAAGCTGCGAATAAGCTGATGAGCAGCGAGATCGATGACTGTTTAGTTAACAACAGTTACTTGGTGCGCGGCTTTTTGACAGCTTTCTTGATAAATTTGGAGAACGTATTCAGGTCTGCGGTGGCGATGTTAGGCGAGCGTATTGGGGCTGTCGAATGCAGGTAAGTAGACAGCTTGGTAACTAGAGGCCCATGTTTCATGTATAGAAATAAAGACACTACAAGCTGTTAGTGTGAAGAATCATGCTGAACTATAGAACTACATCCAGGTCAGAGGTAGGAACAGCAAACAGGAAGTATAAGGCAATGCAATATTACCATAAACAAACAGAGTCACAGTATTTGCATAATAACTCAATAACAATAACTTTGTTATCCTCTTTTTCCTGCCATTTTGATATATATATATATATATATATATATATATATATATATATATATATATATATATATATATATATATATATATATATTATATATATATACTGTGTATATATATATATATATATATATATATATATATATATACACATATACATTTTCGGCTAGATTTAGAGTTTGGCGGCCAAAGGGGTGCGTTAGCTACACATGCTTTTTTTCTCCCGCACCTTTTAAATACCGCTGGTATTTAGAGTTCACAGAATGGCTGGGTTTTCAGTGCGTTAGGCTCGAAAAAGGGAGCGTAGAGCATAATTTAACGCCACTGCAACTCTAGATACCAGCGGTGCTTACGGACGCGGCCATCTTAAAAACGTGCTCGTGCACGATTCCCCCATAGAAAACAATGGGGCTGTTTGAGCTGCAAAAAAGCAGCGTTCAGCTCTTAACGCAGCCCCATTGTTTTCTATGGGGAAACACTTCCTACGTCTGCACCTAACACTCTAACATGTACCCCGAGTCTAAACACCCCTAACCTTACACTTATTAACCCCTAATCTGCCGCCCCCGCTATCGCTGACACCTGCATATTATTTTTAACCCCTAATCTGCCGCTCCGTATACCGCCGCTACCTACATTATCCCTATGTACCCCTAATCTGCTGCCCCTAACACCGCCGACCCCTATATTATATTTATTAACCCCTAATCTGCCCCCCACTACGTCGCCGCCAGCTACCTACAATAATTAACCCCTAATCTGCCGATCGGAGCTCACCGCTACTATAATAAATGTATTAACCCCTAAAGCTAAGACTAACCCTAACACTAACACCCCCCTAAGTTAAATATTATTTTTATCTAACGAAATAAATTAACTCTTAATAAATAAATTATTCCTATTTAAATCTAAATACTTACCTGTAAAATAAACCCTAATATAGCTACAATATAAATTATAATTATATTGTAGCTATTTTAGGATTAATATTTATTTTACAGGCAACTTTGTAATTATTTTAACCAGGTACAATAGCTTTTAAATAGTTAATAACTATTTAATAGTTACCTAGTTAAAATAATTACAAAATGACCTGTAAAATAAATCCTAACCTAAGTTACAATTAAACCTAACACTACACTATCAATAAATAAATTAAATAAACTACCTACAATTATCTACAATTAAACCTAACACTACACTATCAATAAATAAATTTAAATTACAATTCCTACAAATAAATACAATTAAATAAACTAACTAAAGTACAAAAAATAAAAAAGAACTAAGTTACAAAAAATAAAAAAATATTTACAAACATTAGAAAAAAATTACAACAATTTTAAACTAATTACACCTACTCTAAGCCCCCTAATAAAATAACAAAGACCCCCAAAATAAAAAAATGCCCTACCCTATTCTAAATTACAAAAGTTAAAAGCTCTTTTACCTTACCAGCCCTGAAAAGGACCTTTTGTGGGGTATGCCCCAAAGAATTCAGCTCTTTTGCCTGTAAAAAAAAACATACAATACCCCCCCCAACATTACAACCCACCACCCACATACCCCTAATCTAACCCAAACCCCCCTTAAATAAACCTAACACTAAGCCCCTGAAGATCTTCCTACCTTGTCTTCACCATGCCAGGTATCACCGATCGTTCCAGGCTCCGAAATCTTCATCCAAGCCCAAGCGGGGGCTAGACATCCATCATCCGGCGGCTGAAGAGGTCCAGAAGAGGCTCCGAAGTCTTCATCCTATTCGGGAAGAAGAGGCGATCCGGACCGGCAACCATCTTGATCCAAGCGGCATCTTCTATCTTCATCCGATGACGACTGGCTCCATCTTGAAGACCTCCACCGCGGACCCATCTTCTTCTTCCGACGACTTCCCGACGAATGACGGTTCCTTTAAGGGACGTCATCCAAGATGGCGTCCCTCGAATTCCGATTGGCTGATAGGATTCTATCAGCCAATCGGAATTAAGGTAGGAAAATTCTGATTGGCTGATGGAATCAGCCAATCAGAATCAAGTTCAATCCGATTGGCTGATTCAATCAGCCAATCAGATTGAGCTCGCATTCTATTGGCTGTTCCGATCAGCCAATAGAATGCGAGCTCAATCTGATTGGCTGATCGGATCAGCCAATCGGATTGAACTTGATTCTGATTGGCTGATGCCATCAGCCAATCAGAATTTTCCTACCTTAATTCCGATTGGCTGGGCTGATAGAATCCTATCAGCCAATCGGAATTCGAGGGACACCATCTTGGATGACGTCCCTTATAGGAACCGTCATTCGTCGGGAAGTCGTCGGAAGAAGAAGATGGGTCCGCGGTGGAGGTCTTCAAGATGGAGCCGGTCGTCATCGGATGAAGATAGAAGATGCCGCTTGGATCAAGATGGTTGCCGGTCCGGATCGCCTCTTCTTCCCGGATAGGATGAAGACTTTGGAGCCTCTTCTGGACCTCTTCAGCCGCTGGATGATGGATGTCTAGCCCCCTGCTTGGGCTTGGATGAAGATTTCTGAGCCTGGAACGATCGGTGATACCTGGCATGGTGAAGACAAGGTAGGAAGATCTTCAGGGGCTTAGTGTTAGGTTTATTTAAGGGGGGTTTGGGTTAGATTAGGGGTATGTGGGTGGTGATGTTGGGGGGGGGTATTGTATGGTTTTTTTTTACAGGCAAAAGAGCTGAATTCTTTGGGGCATGACCCACAAAAGGTCCTTTTAAGGGCTGGTAAGGTAAAAGAGCTTTGAACTTTTGTAATTTAGAATAGGGTAGGGCATTTTTTTATTTTGGGGGTCTTTGTTATTTTATTAGGGGGCTTAGAGTAGGTGTAATTAGTTTAAAATTGTTGTAATTTTTTTCTAATGTTTGTAAATATTTTTTTATTTTTTGTAACTTAGTTCTTTTTTATTTTTTGTACTTTAGTTAGTTTATTTAATTGTATTTATTTGTAGGAATTGTATTTAATTTATTTATTGATAGTGTAGTGTTAGGTTTAATTGTAGATAATTGTAGGTAGTTTATTTAATTTATTTATTGCTAGTGTAGTGTTAGGTTTAATTGTAACTTAGGTTAGGATTTATTTTACAGGTAATTTTGTAATTATTTTAACTAGGTAACTATTAAATAGTTCTTAACTATTTAATAGCTATTTTACCTGGTTAAAATAACCAGGGGTTAATAACTTTATTATAGTAGCGGTGCGGTCCGCTCGGCAGATTAGGGGTTAATAAGTGTAGGCAGGTGGAGACGACGGTGAGGGGGGCAGATTAGGGGTTAATAAATATAATATAGGGGTCGGCGGTGTTAGGGGCAGCAGATTAGGGGTTCATAGGGATAACGTAGGTGGCAGCGGCGTGCGGACGGCAGATTAGGGGTTAAAAAAATTTAATAGAGTGGCGGCGATGTGGGGGGACCTCGGTTTAGGGGTACATAGGTAGTTTATGGGTGTTAGTGTACGTTAGAGCACAGTAGTTAAGAGCTTTATGAACCGGCGTTAGCCCAGAAAGCTCTTAACTACTGACTTTTTTCTGCGGCTGGAGTTTTGTCGTTAGATTTCTAACGCTCACTTCAGCCACGACTCTAAATACCGGCGTTAGAAAGATCCCATTGAAAAGATAGGATACGCAATTGATATAAGGGGATCTGCGGTATGGAAAAGTCGCGGCTGAAAAGTGAGCGTTAGACCCTTTAATGACTGGCTCCAAATACCAGAGGGCGGTAAAAACCAGCGTTAGGAGCCTCTAACGCTGGTTTTGATGGCTACCGCCCAACTCTAAATCTAGGCCTATGTGAATAAACTTATTCACAAAAGGTATTGCCTTGGAGTAGATGCTAAGATTGTTAAAGGGATATGAAACCCAAATGTTTTCTTTCATGATTTAGATAGAGCATGCACTTTGAAGCAACTTTCTTATTTACTCCTAAATGTAGCCACCAATCAGCAAGCGCTACAAAGGTGCTGAACCAAAAATGGGCAGGCTCCTGAGCTTACTTTCCTGCGTTTTCAAATAAAAATACCAATAGAACAAAGAAAAATTGAAAATAGGAATAAATTAGAGAGCTGCTTAAAATTGCATGCTCTCTCTGAATCATGAAATTAAAAATTTGGGTTTAATATCCCTTTAAGTTGGTAAAATGCTGGCTAAGAATAGAAGGTAGAGGGTTTTAATTAATGGAGTACATTCAAATGAGGGGTCAGTTACTAGTGGTGTTCCCCAAGGGTCAGTTATTGGGTCTGTTTTGTTTAACGTGTTCATAAGTGATATTGGATGTGGGCTTCAAAGGTTTGCATGTTTGCTGATGATACAGAAAATTTGTAACAGAGTTGATGTTCAAGGAGGGGTTGAATAATTATATTAAAAAAACTGGAGGACTGGGCAAATAGATCTGAAATGTAATATTACCAAGAGAAAATTATGCATATAGGATCCAATAACCCAAAAGTCAGTTATAGGGGTCAATTTATCAAGCTCTGTGTTTCCTGCGAGTCTGAACAGAAGTTATTTATCGATGTGCGGGAAACAGACATGATACGCTACATTGTATCATGTACATCCACACTATAATAAATAGACCCATAGAGGCCCATATATCAAGCTCCGGACCGCTGCTCCATAACGCTGTCCGCCTGCTCTAAGCAGGCGGATAGAGATCGCCGGAATTAAACCCGATCGAGTATGATCGGGTTCATTGACACCCCCTGCTGGCGGCCGATTGGCTGCGAGTCTGCAGGGAGCGGAGTTGCACCAGCAGCTCACAAGAGCTGATGGTGCAATGCTAAATACGGAGAGCGTATTGCTCTCAACATTCAGCGAGGTCTGTCGGACCTGATCCGCACTGTCGGATCAGGTCCGACAGACCTTTGATAAATATCCCCCATAGTCTCAATGGTACATTACTGACTGTTACTAAGGAGGAATGGGACTTGGGAATTATTATTTCAGATTATTTAAAATTTGGTACACAATGCAGTAGTGCAGCCAGTAAGGCCAGTCAAATATTTAGTTGCATTGGGAGAAGTATTAGTAGCAGAAATAGCAAGGTTCTTATACCACTTTATAGATCATTAGCTAGGCCACATCTGGAATACTGAGTACAGTTCTGCAGACCATATCTTCTGAAAGATATAAATAAACTAGAAACTGTCCAAAGGAGGGCTACTAAAATGGTACATGGTCTAAAATATAAAACGCACAAATAAGACTCTATTCGTAAGATTTATCAAGCAGCTCGCTGGAAACCTAAGTTAAGAAGCAGCAGTCGATTGGCCGCAAATGTGCAGGGGGCGGCATTGCACAAGCATTTCGCAAGATATGCCTGTGCAATGTTAAATGCTGACAGCGTATGCTGTCGGCATTTAGCGATGCCGGGCAGACATGATTCACTACAGCAAATCATGTCCACCAGGCATTTATTATTATTATTATTATTATTATACTTTATTTATGAAGGGCCAACATATTCTGCAGCGCTGTCCATGGATACAATTCATTTAAATAAAACAATACAAGACTTGTAAGAGACAGGACAAAATTTACAAACACATACAGGAGGGATTGAGGGCCCTATTCCCGTGGGAATTTACAATCTAGAAGGGTAGGAGGTTGAGAAACAGGAGGTGAGGACTGCAAGATTTGGAAAGATGTTAATACAGAGTTAGATGAGGGAAATGTTAGGTAAGTGAAGTTAATTTAGTATTGAGTTGGGTGGTAGGCTTGCCTGAACAGAAAAGTCTTCAGGGAACATTTAAAGGAAGACAGATCAGGGCAAAGCCTGACAGCACGAGGGAGAGTGTTCCAGAGGGTAGGTGCTGCACGACAGAAGTCCTGCAGTCTAGCATGAGAGAAGGTGATAGTTGTGGATGCAAGGAGCAGGTCATTGTTGGATCTTAGTGGACGGGCTGGAGTATACTTGTGTATTAGAGAGGATAGGTAGAGGGGAGCGGCATTGGTGAGAGCTTTGTATGTAAGGGTGAGAATTTTGAATTTAATTCTGCTGTGAATGGGGAGCCAATGAAGGGATTCGCAGAGAGGTGCAGATCGAAGGGAAAGGTGGATCAGCCTGGTGGAGGCATTTAGGATGGATTGAAGGGGGGAGAGGCGGGAAAGAGGAAGGCCAGCGAGTAGTTTATTGCAGTAGTCAAGTCAGGAGATAACAAGGGAGTGGATTATTTGCTTTGTGGTGTCAGCGCTCAGAAAAGGGCGAATTTTGGAAATATTGCGTAGATGGTTGCGGCAGGATGTAGAAAGCGATTGGATATGGGGGACGAAGGATAGATTTGAGTCAAGTGCGACTCTGAGGCAGCGGACTTGGGGCGATGGGGAAATGGTGATGCCGTCAACAGGGATAGAAAAGTCGGCGTAGAGCTTGAGGGGGGGATAAGAAGGAACTCAGTCTTGGACATGTTAATTTTTAGGTGGTGAGAGGCCATCCAGGAAGAAATGCCAGATAAGCAGTCGCTGACATGAGAAAGGACAGAGGGAGAGAGAGCAGGGGTGGAGAGGTAGATCTGGGTGTCAACAGCATAGAGGTGATAAATTTGATAAATTTACCCCAAGACATAAATATGTATAGTTTAAAGGAGAAAAGGAAAGAGGTGACATGATAGAAACCTTCAAATATATGAAGGGGCTTAATAAAGTGGAAGCTGAAAGCATTTTCCACAAAAAAAATACCAAAACAAGGGGTCACAACTCACAATCTTAAGTCAGAGGGTAGCAGATTCAGGAGAAATGTGAGGAAGATATTTTTTACAGAAAGGGTGGTGGATTTATGGAATAAACTTCCAATTGAGATGGTAAACACAAAGAGAATCGGATTCCTGAGGAGGAAAACAACACAGAGGCGCCTCTAAGTACAGTAACAAGTTTGTTTTCCTCCTCAGGAATCCGATTCTCTACATCTGCTGATCCTTCCAGA
The DNA here is from genome assembly GCF_027579735.1 of Bombina bombina. Classification (NCBI taxonomy): domain Eukaryota; kingdom Metazoa; phylum Chordata; class Amphibia; order Anura; family Bombinatoridae; genus Bombina; species Bombina bombina. The sequence goes on from NC_069500.1 coordinate 1,199,106,474, forward strand.
GAGCTGCCGGAACATTGTTTTTGCCTCAAGAGACTTTATGTTGGGTCTTATATACACATAGCGATTCAGTTATTTGTGATTTTTTTTCTTTAATTTGTTGGTTTGTGGGGATATGCACATAGCGATGATTTTGTTGTTTGAGCATTAGAGCGCCCCCTACAGATATTTGAGTGATAGTATTGTTACTCATTTATTATTGATTGGTAAACACAAAGACTGTAAAGTAATCCAAAAATGCCTGGCACATGCATAAGGCTATCCTAAGAAAAAAGTAACATGTAATATGGGTAGACTTGATGGGCCTTTCTGGTTCATATCTACCATCAAATTCTATGTTTCTATATATAAACACACACACTCGTATATTATTTTTTATATACCACAAAATGTATGCTAAATGAGAAGTAAAGCCTTGACTTCAATCCCCTTGAACACCTTTGGGATGAATTGAAACACTGGTTGCAAGCCAGAACCTTTCATTCAACATCAGTGCCTGACCTCACAAATGCTCTTTTGGCTGAATGGGCACAAATTCCTTAGACAGACTCCAAAATCTTGTGGAAAACCTTTCCAAAATAGTGGTAGCTGTTATAGGAGCAGGGGGGGCACTCCATATTAATACTTATGGTTTTGGAATAGGATGTCCATATAGTTGTGATGGCCAGGTGCCCACATACTTTTGACAATATAGTCTAGGTTTTGTGGTGAAGGACATGGTTATATATTCTAGTTTCCTAAACTGTAATAGGGATGAATAAACTGTGCACAATACTAAGCAGTTGCTTTAGAAGATCAGAATAATGAGTGATATCACAGATATAAAGATCAATAGCAGAAGGGAAGCACCATCAACCATTTGAGAGAATAATACAATATGCAACAATATGCAATTAAAGGCTGACCTAAAAGGTGCTAAATTTACAACCAAATTTAAAAACAAAAGAGGATGTAAATGATGAAAATCATGCTAGCAGCTAAAAACCATAAAGATAAAATGTAATAAAGGAACTGTACGTCTGGGCAACAGATACATATAATCTAATTCAATTGTAGTGTGATGGTATTTATAGATCTGTGAAACCAAGAGATCATTGTTATACTGCCCCAATACAATAATTCCCATGTTCTGATTTATTACAGAGATAATTATCATGAGTTAGACTGCACTCAGATACTGTTATTTTATTGTCATGTACCCAGAGTATTGTATACAGCTAGGAATACATTATATGTGAAGATACAATTCAAACAATAGTGTGAAACAAAAATGAGATAGCAATAATGTGCCACAAGTAAAAATACAGAATGTGCATTAAACAAATGTCCTGTTATAAGACAACATATGGTTTAAGGTAAATCTTTTAATAAAACAAACCTATTTCTAAATAAAATATTACAGCACTAGCGGTCGTATGACATTGGTATTATGCAAAGTAAGAGTAACAATAGACGACACTCAAACAATATTGTTCAATAGGAATACGATATATTAAAATATATAGTATGTGTAAATGATATTACAATATAGTAAAATAATACATAAAAATACAGTCTACTTGCATAAAATTGGAGATCTACAAATGTAATTAATCCACTATTCAAAGTCTGGCCAAACTATTAGACAAACAATGCGTTTTGAGGCTTCACCTCTTCCTCAGTTGGGCAGGGTTGCTTAGAAGACTAGCAGCTTTAACAATGAGATATTGTTCTTTATCTAATTTTCCTTGTGGTATTGCTACTACTTTGGGCTCCATGTACTGAGTAGCATAAGCAGTTTTTGAGCCCTTGCGGGGGTAGGTTCACACATGCAAGCCTGCTTCCCACAATGTAAGAATTAGCGGTCATCAGACCAGACCTTCTTACATTCTCCACCACCTCTGAGGTGGCAGATTGAAATCACCCCAAACACGCTCGCTTGAGGAGATTGACAGGTCCTTCTGGGGGAAGTATTACACTCTCCAGCTCGTGTATAATGATACATACAGACATCCAGTGGCATATTTAGGTTTTGTACTGCCCTTGGCACTCAAAATTCTGCTGCCCCTACCCCCCAGATTTTAGGTCTTTTTTTGCAATAACATTTTTTGGTTGAGTGTGTAATGTGACTTTATTTTTCATGGCATTTCCAAAGTAAATGTTCATGTTCAAGTGTGTGTGTGTGTATATGTCTGTGTGTATATGTCTATGTGTGTGTGTATATGTCTGTGTGTATATGTCTATGTGTGTGTGTATATGTCTGTGTGTATATGTCTATGTGTGTGTGTATATGTCTGTGTGTATATGTCTATGTGTGTGTGTGAGTATATGGTGTGTGTAGTGCAGTGTGCATGTATGTGAGAATCAAAAAGTGCTGCCCTCCCCATCTGCCTCCCTAGGCAAGTGCCTTGTTTACCTAGGCAAAAATACGCCCCTGCTGACAGTGGATGTACAGGGCCCACTGCCCATTCACCCCAAGCAGTGTGAACAGGTTCTAAAGTTGAGAACTCTGTCGGCCTTTGGACATGGGGCCCTTTGTGTTTTAGTTCATAATGCAAAGTAAAATAGGGGCAAAAGCAATTATAAGAGTGTGATACTGAGAATAACTCAGAATATAAATTATGTGATTTGTGTATTTTTGTATTTACTAATGAATCAATTATTTTTTTAATACAGAATAAATAGTTATTAGTTCATATCTATTCATACTGTTTGTAGGAAAGCAATATGTTTCTCTAACAAGAAATGTTCTTCTCAGATTTCTCAGGAGTAAAGACAAAAAAATATCTGATGCCTTAAGAAAAGTACTGCCTGATATTTTTCAGACTGAAAGCTACTTTCTCTGCTTTTATTTATTTCAAACTATCCCTGCTCCATAAAAGGGAACACAATAATTCCATGTAAATGAACGAATATTATATTGTATTAAAGGGACAGTCAACACCAGAATTGTTGTTGTTTAAAAAGAAAGATAATCCCTTTATTACCCATTCCCCAGTTTTGCATAACCAACACAGTTATAATAATACACATTTTACCTCTGTAATTATCTTGTATCTAAGCTTATGCTGACTGCCCCCTTATTTCAGTTCTTTTGACAGACATGCAGTTTAGCCAATCAGTGCTCAGTCCTAGGTCACTTTACGTGCATGAGCTCAATGTTATCTATATGAAACATGTGAACTAATGCCCTCTATTGGTCAAAATGTATTCAGATTAGAGGCAGTCTTCAAGGTCTAAGAAATTAGCATATGAACCTCCTAGTTTTAGCTTTCAACTAAGAATACCAAGAGTGATAAAAGTAAATTGGGAAGTTGTTTAAAATTGCATTTCCTATTTAAAACATGAAAGTTTTTTTGTTCTTGACTGTCCCTTTAAAGGGAAATTAAAGTCAATCTTTCCACATTCAAAAAGACACTTTCATCATTCAGGTAAAGCATGCAGTTTTAAGAGATTTTCAGTTTATTTCAAATATCCTTTATTCTCCTGGTATCCTTGTCTAAAAAAACACAGACATACATACACACATATCTACGTATTGCTGCAATATATATATATATATATATATATATATATATATATATATATATATATATATATATATATATATATATATACACTGTGTGCAGAATTATTAGGCAAATGAGTATTTTGACCACATCATCCTCTTTATGCATGTTGTCTTACTCCAAGCTGTATAGGCTCGAAAGCCTACTACCAATTAAGCATATTAGGTGATGTGCATCTCTGTAATGAGAAGGGGTGTGGTCTAATGACATCAACACCCTATATCAGGTGTGCATAATTATTAGGCAACTTCCTTTCCTTTGGCAAAATGGGTCAAAAGAAGGACTTGACAGGCTCAGAAAAGTCAAAAATAGTGAGATATCTTGCAGAGGGATGCAGCACTCTTAAAATTGCAAAGCTTCTGAAGCGTGATCATCGAACAATCAAGCGTTTCATTCAAAATAGTCAACAGGGTCGCAAGAAGCGTGTGGAAAAACCAAGGCGCAAAATAACTGCCCATGAACTGAGAAAAGTCAAGCGTGCAGCTGCCAAGATGCCACTTGCCACCAGTTTGGCCATATTTCAGAGCTGCAACATCACTGGAGTGCCCAAAAGCACAAGGTGTGCAATACTCAGACATGGCCAAGGTAAGAAAGGCTGAAAGACGACCACCACTGAACAAGACACACAAGCTGAAACGTCAAGACTGGGCCAAGAAATATCTCAAGACTGAGACTGATGAAATGAGAGTGAGTCTTGATGGGCCAGATGGATGGGCCCGTGGCTGGATTGGTAAAGGGCAGAGAGCTCCAGTCCGACTCAGACGCCAGCAAGGTGGAGGTGGAGTACTGGTTTGGGCCAGTATCATCAAAGATGAGCTTGTGGGGCCTTTTCGGGTTGAGGATGGAGTCAAGCTCAACTCCCAGTCCTACTGCCAGTTTCTGGAAGACACCTTCTTCAAGCAGTGTTACAGGAAGAAGTCTGCATCCTTCAAGAAAAACATGATTTTCATGCAGGACAATGCTCCATCACACGCGTCCAAGTACTCCACAGCGTGGCTGGCAAGAAGGGGTATAAAAGAAGAAAATCTAATGACATGGCCTCCTTGTTCACCTGATCTGAACCCCATTGAGAACCTGTGGTCCATCATCAAATGTGAGATTTACAAGGAGGGAAAACAGTACACCTCTCTGAACAGTGTCTGGGAGGCTGTGGTTGCTGCTGCACGCAATGTTGATGGTGAACAGATCAAAACACTGACAGAATCCATGGATGGCAGGCTTTTGAGTGTCCTTGCAAAGAAAGGTGGCTATATTGGTCACTGATTTGTTTTTGTTTTGTTTTTGAATGTCAGAAATGTATATTTGTGAATGTTGAGATGTTATATTGGTTTCACTGGTAAAAATAAATAATTGAAATGGGTATATATTTGTTTTTTGTTAAGTTGCCTAATAATTATGCACAGTAATAGTCACCTGCACACACAGATATCCCCCTAAAATAGCTATAACTAAAAACAAACTAAAAACTACTTCCAAAACTATTCAGCTTTGATATTAATGAGTTTTTTGGGTGCATTGAAAACATGGTTGTTGTTCAATAATAAAATTAGTCCTCAAAAATACAACTTGCCTAATAATTCTGCACTCCCTGTATATATATAAAACACATGTCGAGATTACATATACAGCATATTTCAGAGGAATTGCTGAAACCCATGCCGCCCGTAAGTTCACCTCGCACATTGGGTGAATCACATATATAGTGCCGGCAGATCAGCTACTGCCGTAAGTCGGATAAACGGGGGATGTTTTTTCCATATAGAAATGTGCGGAAATAGACATTTCTGGAGTCGCCAGTGACTTACGGCAGTATGTGATCTGCCGGCGCCTAAGGAAAAAACAAAAACAAATTTTAATTGCCCAGAAACGTTAACCCGCCTCCCAAAAAATTAACCCGACATGTCAAAACCTCTAATCCGCCATCCCTCCACATCCCAACTAATAATAAAATGTATTAACCCCAAATCTGTCATCCCCCCACATCGCAACTAATAATAAAATGTATTAACCTCTAAACCGTCAACCACCCATAACGCAAATTACCTATTTAAACTAATAACTCCTAATCCGCCAACCCCCACATTGCAAACTAGCTAACCCCCACAACGCAAAGTACCTATCAACACTATTTAACCCCTAAACCGCCATCGCCCCACAAAGCAAAGTACCTAATTACCCTATTAACCCCTAATCCGCCAACCCCCCACAACGCTATCTACCTAATTAACCTATTAACCCCTAAACTGCCATCCCGCCACAACACAAAGTATTAATGTAATCACTATGCCCCCTAACCTAACACCCCCTAAGTTAACCTTTTATATTGGGGTACCTTGCATTCCTATTGGCTGAAATTTTCATATCAGCCAATAGGATGAAATTTTAAAGTAGCCAATAGCTATTTTAATTTGGGGGGGGGGGGTTTAATGTAATTTAAATAATGTTTTATTTATTTTTTAAGAAGATATTCTTTTTTATTTTATGTAATTGGGGTTAACTTAGGGGGTGTTAGGTTAGGGGGCTTAGTGATTAGATTAATACTTTGTGTTGTGGGGGGATGAAGGTTTAGGGGTCAATAGGTTAATTAGGTAGATTGCATTGTGGCGGTGGCAGTTTAGGGGTTAATAGGTTAATTAGGAAGATTGTATTGTGGGGGATGGAGGTTTAGGGGTTAATAGGTTAATTAGGTAGGTTGCGTTGTGGGGGATGGCGGTTTAGGGGTTAATAAATTTAATAGGTTGTTTGCAATGTGGGGGTTGGCTGATTAGGGGTTAATAGTGTAATTAGATACTTTGCGTTTTGGGTGGGTGGCAGATTAGGGGTTAATACATTTTATTTAGTTATTGCGGTGGGGGGATGGCAGTTGGCAGGTAGATATTGTGCATGTGTTAGGTGTTTGTTAAAACTTCCAGGGAGTTACAGTGCTCATATAAGAGCAAGGCTTGCTGCGCATGCCTATGTGTGGTGAGGTGAAAATGGAGTAAAACTTCTCCATTTGTGCCGCATAAATCCTTGCACAAAATATGTGATACCGACTTGCGACGCCGGTTCTATGTTAGTTTATGGGAGTAAAATTAGCGGCCAACGTTTAAAATATATGCGCCGCATTTGTATGTGGCGCCGTATATGTGATTGCTACATCCGTCTAGAAATAGCCGACGCCGGCTTTTGCGAGCGACCCCGTATATGTAATCTCGCCCACAGATTTTTTTAAACAATTTTTTCCCCAAACACAATACTGAGTGCTGAAAGCCAATAGAACTAAAGGCAATAGCTAGCTAAATAAATGAACGTTTCAGAGTTACCTCATTGGGAACTCTCTTATTATACCCCCGAGGGCAAAATCTCCCATTATATTCCTGTATAATACTTCTAAAATAACTGCAAGCTTCTTATAAATATAGCCACAAAAAATGTGCTGCCCCCAATCCAATCTGCTGCCCTAGGTAAGTGCTCAGGAGCAGAAATGCACTACTGGGAGCTAGCTGTTGAGTTTTCACATATATAGGCCTCCTGTCATTGGATGATCAGATGTGTTTAGCTAGCACCCAGTAGAGCATTGACGCTCCTTCAGCAAAGGATACCAAGGGAATGAAACAAATTTGATAACAGAAGTAAACTGGAAAACTGTTTTCTAATTGTATGCTCTGAATCAAGAAGGACATTTTTTTAGTTTTATGTCCTTTTAATAAGTGTTACTAACCTTTATATAATAACTTTTAATAAAGAATGCCAGATCAAACATAGACTACAATAATATTCTCTTCATACCTCTCAATTATCCCAAAGCTTGTGGGGTTGTTAGGGTTTGGGAGATCTGACCGCTGTCCGTCTTGCAGCTTCCCCCATCAGGGCAAATTGCCCCATCTCTGTGAAGCCCCGCCCATAACACACCTGTCCTCACAGCAAACCCACAACCCTGCCCCTTCTGTTGTGGCTCCCCTCGCCAAAAACGAGTGTGTTTGTACAGTTATATAGCTTTATATTTATTTTTCTAGTTTTAAATGTGTGCTTCAGTGAGCTTTGATGCATTTTTAGCTTTTTTGGTATCAATTTTAGGCTCTAAACGATCATCCATCATGGATGGGTGGGATTAAAAGTGGCGAGTATAATTTTGGGCTGGCTAGTAGCTTAGGGCTTGAAATTTTGAGCCCTGTTTTGAAGCACCTTAGCACAACACAAACTCAGCATATTACCTGCATTGAGAACTCACACCAGCAGTATTCATATCAATCAGAAACATGCATTTTTTTTTAATTAGCTAAATGAAGACACAAATGTTTTAGACCCTATTTTCAGAATATTTGTTCATGATTGCAATTACGTGCTTGTACATTATAAAAAGAAGTATTTGCATATTATAAACATGATAATCAAACGTTAAAAGAAATTATAGGAAAAGCTTAATAAAACTTTTAGAAAATTCATGTTTCTTATAAGTTTTTACTTTACCCAGTTCAATCTAAATAAATTCAGATGTTCAAGCACATAAGTAACTTTGGCGGCCTAACTAATTCAAACCAAAATGCTTCTATTAGATTGGAATATCATTACTAATCAAGTAATGAACAAAATAGCCAAGTTGGGTTAGCTGTTTTCAGGCAATAAAAGATAAAAATCTAGGCCTATTTAGAACTGTGGGTTAGAGTAGAAAGTTTAACAGTATTTAGAAATATACTGACAGCAAACACTAAGAAGATTACAAAAAGATGATATATCAGTATCCATAGCCAAAAGGCTTTTAATCAATTTCCTATTTTAGAAACCAATAAAAAGAATGCAGTAAACAATAATTCACATAAAAATGTTCAAGACAATAAATGTGTATATGTAATTGTTACTTTATTTTTAATTTAAATTGCTATATATCAATGTATAAATGTAAATCTGTCTTCTTGTGGAAATGAAAACAGTACACCTACACCTTCTGTTTTATGTATCTGTATAATTTTATTCCATGAGTCATTATCTTTGTGTACCCTTACTTATGGACTACAGAACTGGCAACACTTAAATAAGAAAAGATAAGCATTATTATCATCTTTTATTTGTAATGTCACAAATTATTCAGCCATGCATGGTATTTGACAATCACAGCAACTTATTTCTAACACAAATAGAACTTTATCGCCCCCTACTGTTTTCAGTTTGGATAAGAAATAGCAAGAGGTACAAAAAGTATATATTGAATGTTTGTTTTAATATAAATTACTGTGAATAAAATTGAAGAAAAAACTCCACTGTAAATAAAATCATGTAGAATGTACCTATTGATCTGGTTTGCATTATTTGTGAATATAATCTAGTTTTATTGAATATGTTTTACATATTTCTGAACACTAACGCGCTATTTTCTAGTGCTATCAGCTACCGATGACAGCAGTTTGAAGTGTAATGCATTTGTGAAAACGTAAAGGGACTCAAAAGTCAAAATTAAACTCATGATTCAGAGCATGTATAGAAACATGGATTTTGACGGCAGATAAAATCAATAGGCCAAACAAGTCTGCCCAAAATGTCCTATAAGTGTAAAGTTATTTAGTAGGATAGCCTTATGTTTATCTCAGGTATTATCGAAGTCCCCCACAGTGTTGGTCTTTACTGCCTCTAGTGGAAGATGTTTTCCATGAATTAACCACCCTTTCTGTTAAGAAGTTCTTCCGCAAATTATTCCTGAACCTACTACCCTTTAACTTGATCCTGACCCTCTTTTCTAGAATTGCTCTTACTGTGAAAAATACCTACAGATTCAGATTTATTAAGCCCCTGAATATACTTGAATATTTCTATCACCTTTTTCCCTTCTCTTTTCTTAGCTACACATTAGGTAATTGAGCCTTTCCTGGTAAGCATTATTTGTTAAACCATGTACCAGTCTATGATTACGTCTGACAAGCTGAAACGCGCCAGACGGGTCGTGGTGTTCACCATGTCTAAGGATTTTATTTCCTAATGATTTTGTTGCAACCTCCTCTTTTGGACTGTCTTAGACCATTTTAGTAGCCCTAATTTGGACAGATTGCATTTTTTATATCCTTCTGGAGATATGGCCTCCAGAACTGCACACAATACCCAAGATAATGAGTAAGTAGTGATCTGTAAAGTGGCTTAAGATAAGGTGTCCAGATGTCCCAATTTTTAAGGACATTCCTGAATGTGGGCAGTTAGTCTCTATTTTTTTTGTTGGTGTTGTTTGTTTTTTAAAGGGCTATGCCATGCTGTCCCAGATTGTCCCAATTTTTCCTAAACTGGTTTGTGTTGAGTGTCACAGTTTACATTCCCGGTGACAGCAGGTAGTGGTAGATCACTTGTTCTGCACTTTCTTGAGGATGGCTGGCATGAAGCTGCCAGGGGAGGGTAGAAAGAGTATGGTCCACTGTTTACTGGGAGTCTCCGCTTGCTTTACTGACCAGCAGGGTGACAGAGCTGGGACAGTCCCTAGTTGTTGCCAAGTGAGGCAGGATAGCTCTGATGAGCTTCATAGTGATGATCAATGCCTGTCTGCTCCTGCTATTCAGGGACCTCTTCTGCCATGTAAAGTGTGTGCAGATCTGGAGTAGTTCTATAATTATATACTATAGAAGGGCATAGTGCTGATCAATGCCAGTACAATGTGGGCAGAGCTGTGGAAGTTCTATACTTATATGTTATAGAAGGGTTTTACAAACTGCATAGCCACAATTTATAATACTGAGCTCCTGGCTACTAAATGTATAATTTGTTGTATATGTAAATTTGTTATCTGCTTGTAAAGTTATGTATGAAATTTTGACTGCATCCTACAAGTCATATATAAGTTTCAAGTCATGCAGAACAGGAACGTATGGTGATCTGTGTGTAAATCAATATACATAAGAGAGATAAGCTAAATATGTGTTAATATCTCAGTATCATTTAACTTAAATCAAACATGTAGGTACACTTACAGCATGTGCTGGAATACAGAGGCAGGTCACATGTGTTTGTGATAAAACTCAGCTTGGTGACTAAGGTAAACTTGTGTTGAGATTTTTAAGATACTTCCAATTAAGAAATACCTCCTTAGGAATACTCACAGCTCTGAAAAATACAGCAGCAGATAACAACAGTTTTATTGTAGCAATCGTTTTTACTATTGGCTTTCATTGTAGGTAAACTATGTTTACACGCCTGTATAAATTAAACATTCTCAACAGTTTTTTGACACCTCCTCAACATTTATGAAATGTCCTGAATTTGGGTCTGAGGTGTCCCGAGGTGGTCTGGAAAAAACTTACAGAAGAACCTTACTATTTCTGCTACAAATACTGTACCTCTACCTATACAAGCAATCATTCTACTGGCTTTGTGTACTGCAATACTATACTATATATCTATTATTAAATTTAGTTCTCTTGGTATGCATTGTTTAAAAGCATATGTACATATGCTCAGCAACAAAAAATGCACTACTGGGAGCTAGCTGGTGATTGGTGGCTACACATATGCCTCTTGTCATTGGCTTAACAGATGTGATTAGCTAGCTCCCAGTAGTGCATTGCTGCTTTGGATCCAGCTTTGCAGGGATTAAAACGTAACATATCATAGCATTTTCTTTTTGCACTTTTATATCCCTTTAAGCTTGATAGGCATGCACCGTACAATATACAGAGCATTCACAACTAATAGTGGAACTGAAGAGAAATTCAGATTATCTTAATAAAATGACAGAATAATCTAGATTTTATTAAAGAGACAAACGATTATTTTGCTATACTTTTCCTTTAGTACTCAAATATATAACAGTAAATAATAACAGTTTAACAGAAAAACAGATTTTTTTTTAAATATAACCAATGCCAAATAATAACAAGATGGTCAGATACCAAGGGGTAAATTTATCATGGTGCGGACAGACATGATCCACTATAGCGAACCATGTCTGCCGCACATCGATAAATGCCGACAGCATACGCTGTCGGCATTTATCATTGCACCAGCAGTTCTTGTGAACTGCTGGTGCAATACCACCCCCTGCAGATTTGCGGCCAATCGGCCCCTAGCAGGGGGTGTCAATCAACCCGATCGGGCTGATTGCTATCCGCCACCTCAGAGCTGGCGGACGAGTTAAGGAGCAGCGGTCTTAGGACCGCTGCTTCTTAAATTCCGCTTCAGGCGGAACTGAAGCGGAGTGGGTCGGAAGCAGCATCCACTGCTTCATAAATCGACCCCCAAGTGTCCAATCAGCTCACACTAAAGTCCATATAGTATGAAATAAACCATTAATCTCCCTCTTTTCTGTTTGCTGATAGGCAAAAAAATTGCATTAGGAATAAATTGCATTAGGAACAAAGGGCGAGATTAAATATGCAGCGTAAGTTTCAGCACAACTGCTGAAACCCGCGTCGCGCATAAATTCACCTCACACATCGGGTGAATCACATATAATCTTCTGACAGATCATATACTGCCGTAAGTCAGATAAACTGGCGAGGTTCAGAAATGTTCGCAAATACACATTTCTGGAGTCACTAGTGACTTACGGCAGTGAACAGCCGGTGCCTAAGTAAAAAACAAAAAAAAAGTTTAAATCGCCCTTAGAAATTTAACCCGCCTCCCAAAAATTAAACTGGCACGTCAAAATCCCTATATCCGCCATCCCTCCACACCGCAACTACTAATAAAAGTATTAACCTCTAAACCGCCAACCCCCCACATTGCAATCCACCTAATAAAGTTAATAAACCATAATCCGCAAACCCCCCACATCGCAAAGTACCTAATTACACTATTAACCCTTAATCCGCAAACCCCCCACATCACAATCTACCTAATAAAGTTATTAACCCCTAATCCGCCAACCCCTACAACGCAAACTACCTAATTAACCCCTAAACCGCCAACCCCCCACAACGCAAAGTATTAAACTAATAACTAAGCCCCTAACCTAACACCCCCTAAATTAACCCCAATTACAATACACTAACATAAAATAAAAAAATACTAACTACATTAAAAAATAAACATTTACAAGAGAAAAATTACTTTAAAAACCCTAACATTACTGAAAATAAAATAAAAACTACCCTTACTCAAAATAAAAAAAAACTAAGATTACATAAAACTAAGATCGTCTACTACACTTTGATTTAATGTGAGGTACCGGTTTTATATTGGGGTACCTTGCATTCCTATTGGCTGAAAAATTCAAATCAGCCAATAGGATGAGAGATGCTTAAATCTTATTGGCAATGGTTAGCTTGTTTTTTTTATAGTTAGGTCTTTTTTATTTCCGGGGGTTGCGTGGGTGGGGGTTGTTCTGTTGGAGGGACTTATTATTTTTTTAAGTAAAAAAGCTGTTAAACTTAGGGCAATGCCCTATAAAATGCCCTTTTAAGGGCTATTGGTAGTTTATTGTTAGATTTGGGGGCATCCTCCAAATCAGGAATATGTTGTTCTGCCTCATTTAATCTCAATGTGAACTGTTTTGATTTCAGAGGTCAGGTTGCTTATATCCATTTTAATTTGATCAAATTCAGGTAACATAAGCTCGGCTACCTGCTTTACTATATCTTGTGATTCTGAGGTAGCAGTATCTGTAGTAGTAACTATTAAAGGCAGGGCCGGTGCTAGACTATTTTGTGCCCTAGGCAAGACCAGTTACTTGCGCCCCCCGGCCCCTGCCCACGCGGAAAAAAAAGAAACCTGGGACTGATGGTAGTTACAGGGGGCACCTGGAACTGATGGTAGTTACAGGGGGCACCTGGGACTGATGGTAGTTACAGGGGGCCCTGGGACTGATGGTAGTTACAGGAGGGGGCTGGGACTGATGGTAGTTACAGGGGGGTCCTGGGACTGATGGTAGTTACAGGGGGGCCCTGGGACTGATGGTAGTTTCAGGGGGGTCCTGGGACTGATGGTAGTTACAGGGGGGGGCTGTAAACCCCCAATAGCTCCAGGCCCCCCCTGTAACCACCATCAGCCCCAGCCCCCTCTGTAACCTCTATCAGCCCCAGCCCCCCCCCCCTGTAACCATCAGCCCAAGCCCCCCTGTAACCACCATCAGAGCAGGCCCCCAGCCCCAGGGGCCCCCTGTAACCACCATCAGCCTCAGCACCCCCATGTTGTAACCCCAATAAGCCCCAGGGTCCACCTTGTAACCGAATCAGCCTCAGTACCCCCACCCTGTAACCCCCATTAGCCCCAGGGTCCCCTTTGTAACACCATCTGCCTCAGCAAGCCACCCTGGCTGCTGTAACCCCCATTATTAGCACCACCAGGGACCCCTGTAACCCCCATCTCAGCCCCCTCCCCTAACCCCAATAAGTCTCAGCACCCCCCTTACCCCCCCCCCCCCGGGCCGGCCCGTAACCAATATCACTCAGCCCATCTCTCTCCTACTCTAGTGCAGAATTCTTGTGCTGCAGGCCTGCAGCCATCACCAGTCTGGTCTGTGTCTGACTGAAACTAAGCCTAGTGCCAGCCCATACCAGATACCAGGCAGTTGAAGAGATTGTGCACCGCCAGCAGTGCCGGTTCAGTTATGGGCTGAGTGAGTCTCACCTCTGTCTGCTGGTCCACCGTCCACACTGATTGGCTCTGTCTAGGCTCGCCTATACTTCAAGTTATGTGACACTCTGTGAGTCACTGTCTTCCTGCTGCTTCCTGCTGCCGCGTGTGAGAAGGCTGGTGCACTGCTCCAGTGAGCGGCAAAGCGGGGTGGTCACGTGACGCCGCGGTGACGTCGAGGGTGCTGATGTCGCTGCCTGACCGGTCGTGCAATACGAGATCGAGATACATGCCAATTCAAGGAGGAGGAGACTCAGGAGTGGCACACATGATCGCGCTAAGCAAAGCTTAAATTTAAAAAAAAAAAAAGTACTGTACACACAGGGTCGCGGTCGGCTCTGTCGGCTGATTGCAAAGCAAAAAAAAATTCTGTAACTGTAAGACTGTACACAGCAGGGTCGGGGCCGGCTGCAGCTGCTGCGCCCTAGGTGGCAGTGCGCCCTAGGCGGCTGCCCAGAAGCCTAGTGGGAGCGCCGGCCCTGATTAAAGGGATATTCCCCGTATTGTCAGTACTGGCCCTGTTTTTCCTGTCTCTAACTTTTGCTGGCATATTTGGTGATAGTGTTTTATAATTAATGATAAATCTCTCTATGTAAAAAAAAAAAAAAAAAAAAAAAAAAAAAGAGAAGAGAACACAGTAAAAAAAAGTGATGGTGTTCAGACATGCAGTGAATTGTGGTGTTTTAATGAGTGCATTATTTGCCCTTAGGAAGGACCATTGGACAAAGAAAAAATGTAGTGTATACCTAAATGTATATTTTTTTATTTTTTTTATTTTTGAGGTCAATTAACCTTACGTGAACGGTGCATGAGAATAATTCTCTGTACAGAGATACCTTAATTAACTCTTAAGTCATGTGACAGTAATATGACAATAATTAGTATCTATCTTAGATAAACTTTAGTATGTTAGAGGCAGTAGAAAAACCATTCAAATTTTTGTAGATAGCATATTTTGTTAGCAATGTTATCCAAGGTTCTATTGCTAAGTACAGGCACAAATGTGCCAACTGAAGTAGTCTAGGCAGTATTTATAAACTCTAGTTATCAGGTTCATGAGGTTAGTGCCAATATCACTTTTTAAGGCCTTTTATACAACAAAAAGAACTGAACAAGATAAAGCGCTGGGCTTTGTACAAATATTACTAGCTCCTTTTCCTTTAGATTTGCCCCCTCTTTCCCTTTTAGTAGCCACAACATACAATTATATCATAAGGTATAAAATAAGTAGCTTTAAAAGGGAGCACTAGCCTATTACAATAAGCATAATAGCAACGTTATATGTCCAACCCAAGAAATTCATCAAGCTGTCTTCTAGGGAGAAAAGCATGCATATGCCTAATACACAGAAAATAAGTTACCAGTCAGGGTGGATTGCCACACGTTAGGTTCGCTGTTGGTTGCCTCTAAGCAGAGAAATTTCTTTGAGCACCTTTACATGCTTTATGGGGCTGCTAATTCAGATCAATAATTTCCTGAAGCATTAATAAGCTGAGAATGCCACAAACCCACCGAGACAGCTTATAAACAAGTTCCTTAAGGTAAAAGATTAATGCTGCAAAACAAATGAGCTTGTATCTCCTATGTGCCTCTCTCAGGGTCTTCCGTTTTGAAAGCTTTTATTTTCTGTATAGTATCGATCTTCTTGTAGCTGTGACTGATGGCTGATACAGCGCCCAACCGGTGGGTCGTGCAAGTATGGTAATCTAGTGCCCCACAAACTGCGTGCTCCAGATAGAACTGCGACCTACTCCCCTCTCCGGCTTTCTCTTTTAGCTCCAGAGTTTACAGAATCGCAGATGGGGTGCCTTCCTTATTTGAGGTTGTCAGCAAGTGATTCGCAGTGATGCAGCCACTCGGGGTGTTTGTGTATCTCCTACGTGCGCCCACTGAGCCAGGATTCCATAACTCTCACAGTTGTCGGGCGGGGCTCCCCCTCCACTGTACTGTTGCACCGCGTTGCTCCACTATTGCTCCGGTGTCAAGACCAGTATTGGTCAAATAGGCCTGGGTGAAAAAGCCTGCAACCTCCTATGCAGAGACCGGGGTACAAGCTACTTCAGACAAGAGCTCCGATATCCACAAGCCGTAATAAAGCACGGCTCCAAGGATTGCTTGGCGTGACAATAAAGTGAGGCTTTACTCTATCCCAGCTGAGTAACAACACTCCAAAACCACGCGTGTCTCCGCCCCTTCCGGTCACACACACCCTCCGGTTTAGGGGTTAATAGGTTAATTAGGTAGTTTGTGTTGTGGGGGGTTGGCGGTTTAGAGGTTATTAGGTTTATATAGTGGTTTGCGTTATGGGGAGTTGGTGGATTAGGGGTTAATAGTGTAATTAGTTAGATTGCGTTGTGGGGGTTGGAGGATTAGGGGTTAATAACTTTTGGCTAGAATACGAGTTGTGCGTTAAGGTAAAAAACCAGTGTTAAGAGGTCCTAACGCTGCTTTTTTACGCCCGCTGCTATTACGAGTCTTGTAGGTATAGGTGTACCGCACACTTCTTTGGCCTTACCGCAAAACGACTTACGTAAACTTTGTAAAGTCTATGGGACTTCCATAGTGCCGGTATTATAAAAGTCTGTCCTGGGAGGCCAAAAAGTGAGCGGTACACCCTACCCTGTCAAGAGTCCTAACGCATTTAAAAGTCAGCAGTTATGAGTTTTATGGTGCAATGCCATAACATAAAACTCATAACTAAAGTGCTAAAAAGTACACTAACACCCATAAACTACCTATTAACCCCTAAACCGAGGCCCTCCCGCATCGTGAACACTAAAATTAAATTTTCATCCCCTAATCTGCCGCTCCGGATACCGCCGCCACCACCTTCATTGTATTTATGAACCCCTAATCTGCTGCCCCCAACATCGCAGCCACCTACATTATATTTATTAACCCCTTATCTGCTGCCCCCAATGTCGCCGCAACCTACCTACATATATTAACCCCTAATCTGCTGCCCCCAACGTCACCGCCACTATAACAAACATATTAACCCCTAAACCGCCGCACTCCCGCCTCGCAAACATTAGTTAAATATTAACCCATAATCTGCCGTCCCTAACATCGCCGCCACCTACCTACCCTTATTAACCCCTAATCTGCCGCCCCCAACGTCACCGCCACTATACTAAATGGCTGATACAGCTGTTCCAATCAGCCAATAGAATGCGAGCTCAATCCTATTGGCTGATTGGATCAGCCAATAGGATTGAAGTTCCATCCTATTTGCTGATTGCATCAGCCAATAGGATTTTTTCTACCTTAATTCTATCAGCCAATCGGAATCTAAGGGACGCCATCTTGGATGACGTCACTTAAAGGTACCTTCATTCAGCTTTAGTCGTCGGATGAAGAGGATGCTCCGCATCGGATGTCTTGAAGATGGACTCGCACCGCGTCGGATGGATGAAGATAGATGCCGTCTGGATGAAGACTTCTGCCGGTCTGGAGGACCACTTCGCCCAGCTTGGATGAAGACTTCTCCCGGCTTCGTTGAGGACTTCGGCCCGGTTGGATGAAGACTTCTGCCACTTCCTTGAGGATGGATGTCCGGTCTTCAGAACTGTAAGTCGATCTTCAGGGGGTTAGTGTTAGGTTTTTTTAAGGGTGTATTGGGTGGGTTTTATTTTTAGGTTAGGGTTTGGGCCTGCAAAAGAGCTAACTGCCCTTTTAAGGGCAATGCCCATCTAAATGCCCTTTTCAGGGAAATAGGGAGCTTAGGCTTTTTTAGATAGTATTTTATTTGGGGTGTTGTTTGTGTGGGTGGTGGGTTTTACTGTTGGGGGGGTTGTGTGTATTTTTTTTACAGGTACAAGAGCTGATTACTTTGGGGCAATGCCCTGCAAAAGGCCCTTTTAAGGGCTATTGGTACTTTAGTTTAGGCTAGGGGTTTTTTTTTATTTTGGGGGGGCTTTTTTTATTTTGATAGGGCTAATAGATTAGGTGTAATTAGTTTAAATATCTGTAATTTGTTTATTATTTTCTGTAATTTAGTGTTTGTTTGTTTTTGTACTTTAGCTAATTTAATTTAAGTAATTGTTTTTAATTCAGTTAATTTATTTAATTATAGTGTAGTGTTAGGTGTTATTGTAACTTAGGTTAGGTTTTATTTTACAGGTACTTTTGTATTTATTTTAGCTAGGTAGTTATTAAATAGTTAATAACTATTTAGTAACTATTCTACCTAGTTAAAATAAATACAAACTTGTCTGTAAAATAAAAATAAAGCCTAAACTAGCTACAATGTAACTATTAGTTATATTGTAGCTAGCTTGGGGTTTATTTTATAGGTAAGTATTTAGTTTTAAATAGGAATAATGTAGTTAATGATAGTAATTGTATTTAGATTTATTGTAATTATATTTAAAGGGACATGAAACCCATTTTTTTTCTTTCATGATTCATATAGAGAATACAATTTTAAACAAATTTCTAATTTACTTCTATTATCTAATCTGTTTCATTCTCTTAGTATCATTAGTTGAAGGAGCAGCAATGCACTTCTGGATTCTAACTGAACACATGGGTGAGCCAATCACAATCGATATATATATGCAGCCACCAATCAACAGCTAGAACCTAGATTCTCTGCTGCTCCTTAGCTTACGTAGATAAACCTTCCAGCAAATGATAACAAGAGAAGGAAGCAAATTAAATAATAGAAGTAAATTGAAAAGTTGTTTAAAAACATATTCTCTATCTGAATTATGGAAGAAAAATTTTGGGTTTTATGTCCCTTTAAGTTAGGGGATGTTAGGGTTAGGGTTAGACTTAGGTTTAGGGGTTAATAAATTTAGTATAGTGGCGGCGATGTTGGGGGCGGCAGATTAGGGGTTAATAAGTGTAGGTAGGTGGCGGCAATGTTAGGGATGGCAGATTAGGGGTTAATAATATTTAACTAATGTTTGCAAGGCGGGAGTGCGGTGGTTAAGGGGTTAATATGTTTATTATAGTGGCAGCGACATTGGGGGCGGCAGATTAGGGGTTAATAAATATAATGTAGGTGACGGCGATGTTGGGGGGAGCAGATTAGGGGTTTATAAGTATAATGTAGGTGGCAGCGGTGTCCAGAGCGGCAGATTAGGGGTTAATAAATATAATTCAGGTGTTGGCGATGTTGGGCGGCAGATTAGGGGTTAATAAGTGTCAGATTACGTTTGTTTAGACTCGGGGTTCATGTTAGGGTGTTAGGTGTAGACATAAATTTTATTTCCCCATAGGAATCAATGGGGCTGCGTTAGTGAGTTTTACGCTGCTTTTTTGCAGGTGTTAGACTTTTTCTCAGCCGGCTCTCCCCGTTGATTCCTATGGGGAAATCAAGCACGAGCACGTACAACCAGCTCACCGCTGACTTAAGCAGCGCTGGTATTGGAGTGCGGTAATGAGCAAAATTGTGCTCAATGCTCACTTCTTGTCTTTTAACGACCGGTTTGTAAAAACCTGTAATACCAGCGCTGCAGATAAGTGAGCGGTGAGACAAAACTGCTTGTTAGCACCGCATAGCCTCTAACGCAAAACTCGTAATCTAGCCATTAATTAGGGAGATTGTGATGTGCGGGTTGGCGTATTACGGGTTAATAGAGTAATCAGGTACTTTGCATTGTAGGTGGATGGCGGATTAGGGGCTAATAACTTTATTAGGTACTTTGTGATGTGGGGGTTGGCAGATTAGGGGTTAATACATTTTATTACTTATTGCGGTGGGGGATGGTGGATTAGGGGTGGATATTGCACATGTGTTAGGTGTTTCTAAATGGCTTCTAGGCAGTAACAGTAGTTTCATAGTCAGCGCAAGGCTTGCTGCGCCTGCCTTAGTGTGGCAAGGTGAATATGGAGTAAAGATTCTCCATTTTCGCCGCGTAAGTCCTTGCGCTGAATATGTGATACCCGCTTGCGACGCCAGTTCTATGTTAGTTTGTGGGAGTAAAAACAGCAGGCGACGGGTAATATATATGCGCAACTACAGTAGTATGCAACGCTACATATGTGATAGCTCGATCCGACTAATAATAGGCGACGCTGGGTTTTGCGCCCGATGCCACATATATGATCAGGCCCAAAGTTTTAAAGTAGACAATAAATACTGAAGATGAGAAGGACAAAATACAAAGTCTGGAGCGCAGAAAATGCAGGAAAATTTTAAAAAACAAGAACTTCTTAAATTCTTGACAAACTGAATAATTATTTCTCTTCGGGAAATTACTGAAGAATTTAGATCAATCTTCTTATTTAAATCCCTGGATTGGATGGAGTTTAAGCTGTTTTGGATCCAACATTGCAGGGATTAAAATGTTGTAACATATTAGAGCATTTTCTTTTTTCACTTTTATATCCATTTAAGCTTGATAGGCATGCACCATACAATATACAGAGCATTCACAACTAATAGTGGGACTGGAGAGAAATTCTGATTATCATAATAAAATGACGGAATAATCTAAATTTTATTAAAGAGACAGACAATTATTTTGCTATACTTTTCCTTTTACTACTCAACTACTATAACAGTAAATAATAACAGTTTAACAGGAAAACATAAACATTTTAAATATAACCAATGACAAATAATAACAAGGTGGTCAGATACCAAGTGTCCAATCAGCTCACACTAAAGTCCATATAGTATGAAATAAAGCATTAATGTCCTTCTTTTCTATTTGCTGATAGGAGAAAAAATGCATTAGGAATAAAAAGAAACAAAGGGAAAGATTAAATATGCGGCGTAAGTTTCAGTCAAACTGCTGAAACCCGTATCGTCCATACGTTTACCTCGCACATCAGGTGAACCACATATAATCTGCTGGCAGATCAAATACTGCTGTAAATTGGATAAACTGGCGAGGTTCAGAAATGTTCGCAAATACACGTTTCTGGAGTCGCCAGTGACTTACGGCAGTGAGCCCATAAAAATTTAACCCGCCTCCAAAAAATTAAACCGACACGTCAAAACCCCTATATCTACCCACACCGCAACTACTAATAAAAGTAATAACCCTAAAAACCACCAACCCCCCACATCGCAATCCATCTAATAAAGTTATTAACCCTTAATCCACCAAACCCCACAACGTAATCTACCTAATAAAGTCATTAACCCCTAATCCGCCAACCCCCCACATCGCAAAGTACCAAATTATACTATTAACCCTTAATCCGCCAACCCCCAACATCGCAATCTACCTAATAAACAGGTAGATTACGAGTTGACGTTATGACTCAAATTGTAGTGTTATGGGCCATAACGCATCATTTTCTCTAACGCAGCCATTACAAGTTTCAAAAAA
This sequence comes from Bombina bombina, assembly GCF_027579735.1. Taxonomy (NCBI): domain Eukaryota; kingdom Metazoa; phylum Chordata; class Amphibia; order Anura; family Bombinatoridae; genus Bombina; species Bombina bombina. Next base: position 1,199,127,835 of record NC_069500.1, read on the forward strand.
CCTCCGTAGCGCAACAAAAATCGCCATATATGCACAAATCCATTACGTAGTAGTTATTGATATAATGCAACCAAAAACATTCAAGAATCACTTCAAAAATATTATACAAAGTATACTCATCATACAAACACTGTACAATAAATATATTTTTTTTTAACTCAAAAATATAACGGATGAAAGATATGAGATTTCGGGTGTTAGAAAAAAAATGCACACAAACCCATTTTACATTGACTTACATAGACATACATGAACATACTCTCATTTAGCTACATCTACATACAAATATCATCACATACATACAGAATTTGATACATACAAACAATATACAGCACATTACGTACACAAAACATATTTTAAATATGAAATTATCATGATTTCAGGTACCTATTTCACTCACTTTGTGCTCAACAGGAGTGTTGGAAGTTTATTTCTTTCAATTTCTATCCTCCATTGACTTCTATAGGGAATACGAGCTTGTGCATGCGACCGGCCTCTCTCCGTAACGCACGCAATAATTTTGTCTTTTTAAACTCATAATGGCAGCGTTATAGTTGTTGCTCTAATTCATTCATTCTTGCATAGGTCCCATAATGACAAATAGATCACGAAATATACAATTTGACACTGGAGTTATGTGTTTTACATGTGTGAACATCACTACAACATCAAAATCTTTTATGAAATTACATTACATCAGCTATAAATCACGATGAATTGTATCATCACCAATACGAAATCAGTTTCAAGAATTAACACATATTTAAACGGACATAAAAAAACTATTTTAGATTTCATTATTCAGAAACAGTAGGCAATTTTAAACAGCTGTCTCATTTATGTCTATTATATCATTTGATTTATTCTCTTCATATGCTTTGATGAACAGTATATCTAGATAGGCTCAGCAGATGATGATTGTTGGCTGCACATAGATGCCTTCTGTGATTGCCTCACCCATGTGCATTGCTATTTATTCAACAAACCATATAAAAACAATGAACAGATTTACATCATTGGAAGGTTGTTTAAAATTGGATTCTCTGTCTGAATCATTAAAGATACATTATGGATTTAAAAATAATATACCATTAGGAATTCCGTATCATTATAATATAGCCTTAGAAAATATTATAGTTGTCGTTATTTTGGAACAACAATGCTATCCTGCTTTATATAAATGAACATATGTGAGAGATAATCACAATACATACATACTGTATATGTACATAACACACATAGAGAAAGAAAGAGTGAGAGAAAGAGAGAGAGAGATAAAAAAGAAAGAGATAAAGAAAGGGAGAGATAAATAGAGAGAGAAAGAAAGATAAAAAGAGAGTGAGAGAAATAAAGAGAGAAAGATATAGAGAGAGAAAGAGAGAGAGAATGAATATATATATATATATATATATATATATATATATATATATATATATATATATATATATATATATATATATATATATATATATACACACACACACTATTTGTGTGTTTCTCTGGAGTATCATAGTCATTGTCTCACCAGTCTTTGACCTCACCGCACGTCACTGGCACCTAGTCACACAGTCTTAAAAAGGACAGGCAAAAACTCACACAGCCTTCAAAGGGTCAACTAGCACCACATGCACACCATCTTAAAGGGACAGATCGCAGTAATGTTCACGCAGCGCAACCTTAAAGGGCAGCTGGACAACTGCGTGCACAGTCTTAAAGGGACAGATTGCAGTAATGTTCATGCAGCGCAACTTTAAAGGGCAGCTAGGCACTTGCTCACATACTCGTAAAGGGGCAGGTACACACAACCTTAAGTGGGTAAACATGCACAGTTTTAAAGGGAGCGATAATATGCATCCACACATGATGCACGCAGCCTTAAAGGGACGCTCTGTCTTAACAGGACAGTGGCACGTGCACGCACACAAACAAACAGAGCACTCACAGCCTTTAAAGGGACAACTTGCACCACATGCACACAGCATTAAAGGGACAGATCACAGTAATGTTCAGGCAGCCTAACCTTAAAGGGCACCTCAACACCTGCACACAGAGCCTTAAAGGGACAGAGCACAGTAATGTTCAGGCAGCGCAACCTTAAAGGGCACCTCAGCATCTGCACTCAGAGCCTTTAAGGGCCAGATCACAGTAATGTTCACGCAGTGCAACCTTAAAGGGCAGCTCGACACCTGCGCACAGAGCCTTAAAGGACAGATCAAAGTAATGTTCGCGCAGCGCAACCTTAAAGGTCAGCTTGGCACCAGCGTGCACAGTCTTAAAGGGACATATTACAGTAATGTTCACGCAGCGCAACCATAGAGGGCAGCTTGGCACCTACGCACACAGTCTTAAAGGGATAGATCACAGTAATGTTCATGCAGTAAAACCTTAAAGGGCAGCTCGACACCTGCGTATAGAGCCTTAAAGGAGCAGGCACACACATCCTTTAGTGGGTAAACACGCACAGTTTTAAAGGGATCGATAGTATGCATTCACACGCAATGCACACAGCCTTAAAGGGACACTATCTTAAAGGGACAGAGGCACGTGCGCAAACATACCGCACTCACAGTCTTTAAAAGGACAACTTACACCATACACAGCGTTAAAGGATCAGCTCACACCATGCACACCTAGCGCAGTCTTAAATGGCACCTCACCACCTGCTCACACAGTCTTAAAGGGGCAGGCACACACAACCTTTAGAGGGTAAAGTCACACCACACGCACAGTCTTAAAGGGAGAGAAAACAGTATAAATCCACATGCAACGCACACAGCCTTAAAGGAACCCTCTGTCTTAAAGGGACAGAACCACACACACAGAGCACTCACAGTCTTTAAGGGACAGACTTTAAAGCACACCAAAATGCACAAAGTGGGCACTCAGTGTTAATGTGACAGATGCACACACAGCCTTTAAAGGGGCAGCTCCCACCATACACACACAGTTTTAATGATAGGCTGTGTGTGTTGCGTGCAGATGTATACTGCTATCGCTCCCTTTAAGACTGTGCGTGTGGTGTGACTTTACCCACTAAAGGTTGTGTGTTCCTACCCCTTTAAGACTGTGTGAGCAGGTGGTGAGCTGCCCTTTAAGGCTGCGCTAGGTGTGCATCGTGTGAGCTGATCCTTTAATGCTGCTTGCAAGTTGTTCATTTAACGACTGTGAGTGCGGTGTGTGTGTGCGCGCGCATGTGCCCCTGTCCCTTTAAGACATAGCATCACTTTGCGTGTGTATGCATACTATTGCTCCCTTTAAAAGTGTTCATGTTTACCCACTAAAGGTTGTGTGTGCCTGCCCCTTTAAGACTGTGTGAGCAGGTGCTGAGTTGCCCTTTAATGTTGCGCTGCGTGAACATTACTGTCATCTGTACCTTTAAGGCTCTGTGCGCAGGTGTCGAGCAGCCCTTTAAAGTAATGGTAAACTTTGATGAATGAAATCCCGTTTTTTAAAAATACTATTAAAAACAGGGGCACTTTCATTCATCAAAGTTTACAAAGCAGCCGTTTTGATTAAAATCTTACATCTCTTCTTTGCACAGCCAGAGCAGCTTCCCCCACCCGGAGATCCTCTCTTCACACGTCATCAATGACTAATCCAGCTTCCTTCAATCACAGCTTTCCCCCAGGGTAGTCATTGCCTGAGGCTATGCCATGATTGGAGGAAGCTGGATTAGTCATTGATGACGTGTGAAGAGAGGATCTCCGGGTGGGGGAAGCTGCTCTGGCTGTGAAAAAAAATAAAGGTAAGTTTTTAATCAAAATGGCTGCTTTGTAAACTTTGATGAATGAAAGTGCCCCTGTTTTTAATAGTATTTTTAAAAAACGGGCTTTCATTCTTCAAAGTTTACCTTCACTTTAGCGTTGTGCTGCGTGGACATTACTGTGATCTGTCCCTTTAAGGCTCTGTGAGCAGGTGCTGAGGTGCCCTTTAAGGTTGCGCTGCGTGAACATTACTGGGATCTGTCCCTTTAAGGCTGTGTGCATGTGATGCAAGTTGTCCCTTTAAAGGCTGTGAGTGCTCTGTGTGTGTGTGTGTGTGTGTGTGTGTGTGTGTGTGCATGCACATGCCACTGTCCTGTTAAGACAGTAGGCTGCACTAGGTGTGCATGTGTGAGCTGATCTTTTAACGCTGTGTGTGTATGGTGCAAGTTGTCCTTTTAAAGACTGTGAGTGAAGTGTGTGTGCATGTGCCACTGTCGCATTTAAGGCTGTGTTCGTTGCCTATGGATGCATATTAGCGCTCCCTTTAAAACTGTGTGTATTTACCCACTAAAGGTTGTGTGTGCCTGTCCCTTTAAGACTGTGATCAAGTGTCGAGCTGCCCTTTAAGGTTACGCTGCGTGAACATTACGGTGATCTGTCCCTTTAAGGCTCTGTGTGCAGGTGCTGAGGTGTCCTTTAAGGTTGCGCTGCCTGAACATTACTGTGATCTGTCCCTTTAATGCTATGTGCTTGTTTTGCAAGTTGTCCCTTTAAAGGCTGTGAGTGCTCTGTGTGCGTGCACGTGCCACTGTCCTGTTAAGACAGAGCGTCCCTTTAAGGCTGCGTGCATCACGTGTGGATGCATACTATCGCTCCCTTTAAAACTGTGCATGTTTACCCACTAAAGGTTGTGTGTGCCTGCCCCTTTACATTTTTGTTACGTATCGATATTTCAAGCAACCAGTCAACCGCACTGATTTATGCTTTTTAATATGGTAAAAGGATTCTCCTTTCAGTAAATATAATTAATTTTTAAAAAACGTATGCACATTTAACACGCTTGTCTATTTTTTACACAAACCAAAAAAAAGTGGGGAAAACAAAGCTACGAGATCTTTTTGCAAAATCTGCATCGTCTCACAGCTAAAGGTTTGCTTTTGTTCCTTGGGTAAGCTGCTATTTGTCCGACTCCCGAACAAACTGAGTTATAGGCACAGCCTCTGATTCTTCCCTATCTGCCCAAAGTAGTCTAGCTGCAGACTGGAGCTGCACTCTAGACAGGAAGCATGTGACCTCCACTCAAAGCTTTTTTTTCTTTATTTTTAATCAACTTTAATGTAACTAACAACCTATAGACAATCATTCTGACAACGAAACATTTTGCAGCTTTCTTGTTCTTAATGTTCATTCACAGTGGTTTATGCTGATTGGCATTTATAAGGTAACCACTGTGACTGTCATTTATAAGGTAAACCACTGTGACTGTCATTTATAAGGTAACCACTGTGACTGTCATTTATAAGGTAACCACTGTGAATGAACAAAAAGTACAAGAAAGCTGCAAAATGTACAAGGCTGAAGCTGGATTCTTATTCAGTCAGCTTCTTATTTTGCAACTGATTACAATTTGCAAAATAAAGATATCTAGCATTATTTTTATTTTAAATAGAATAATACACTTTCCAAAAACCTAAACAAACTTACATTATATAGAAAAAAAAAACTTATATTGCAATAATCAGATGGCAAACAGGGCAAAATTGTTTCTAATAAGTAACTGATATTATAAAAGGGTTAAAATCCTTTGCGCCACTCATTTATGTGTGAAATATACAATGCGTGAGCCTCTTCATGGGACAGACGTTATCAGCCTTGTCCAACGTTCTTTATGGCAAACAAATTGGTGCCAACCTTGCCACTTTATATATTTTACCTTTTCTAAATAAAACATTGGTATTTAAAAAAGAATAAAATTCTTTGCGCCACTCATTTATGTGTGTCCCATCATAGAATAGACATGTTATCAGCCTGGCCCAGTGCCCTTTATTGCAAACAAATTGGTGCCAACCTTGCCACTTCATATATTTTACATTTTCTGAATAAGTAATTGGTATTTTAAAAGGGTTAAAATTATTTGGGTCACTCATTTCTGTGTAGATATATACAGGGCTTTAACACCATTTATAGAATAGACACATTTTCAGCCTGACCCAATGCTTTTTAAGGCAAACAGTCTGGTGCCATCCTTGCCACTTCATACATTTTACCTTTTCTGAATAAGTAACAGGTATTTTAAAAATAGACAAGCGTCCTTTGGGCCACTATTTTTTGTGTGTATACATACACGGCGTGAAGCCCTTCATAGGATAAGCATGTTTTTAGCCTGGCCCAATGATTTTTATAGCAAACAAACTTGTGCCAAACTTGCCATCTCATATATTTTACCTTTTCTGAATTAGTAACTGGTCATTTGAAAAGGTTAAAATATTTTGGGCCACTCATTTATGTGTGGAATATACAAGGCATGAACCCTTCATAGGACAGACATGTTGTCAGCCCGGCCCAACGCTCTTTATGGCAAAAAAATTGGTGACAACCTTGCCACTTCATATATTTTACCTTTTCTGAATAAGTGGTATTTTAAAAGGGTTAAAATCATGTGGGCCACTCATTTTTGTGTGAATATATACAGGGCATGAGCCCCTTTATAGCACAGACATGTTCTTAGCCTGGCCCAACGCTTTTTATGACAAACAAACTGGTGCCTACCTTGTCAAATTACATATTTTACCTTTTCTAAATAAGTTACTGCTATTGAAAGGGTTTCTTTGCCATATAAATCTTTGGGACAGTCTGAAAACACTTGGATTGTACAAAGGGGCTCACGCCATAACCACACAGAAATCAGTGGCCCAAAGGATTTTAACCGTTTTAAAATACTATTTACTTACTTAGAAAAGGTAAAATATATAAAGTGGCAAGGCTGGCACCAGTTTATTTGCCATAAATAGCGTTGGGCCAGGCTGAGAACATGTCTCTCCTATGATGGGGCTCACATTCTGTATATATCCACACAGAAATGAGTGGCCCAAAGTATTTTACCCTTTCAAAATACCAGTTACTTATTCAGAAAAGGTAAATGTATGAGATGACCATGTTGGCACAAGTTTGTTTTCTACAAAAAGCTTTGGGCCAGGCTGAAAACATATTTATTCTATGAAGGGGCTCACTCCTTGTATATATGCACACAGTAATGAGGGCCCAAAGGATTTTAACCCTTATAAAATATCTGATTCCTTTTTAGAAAAAGGTAAAATATATGGGGTGACAAGGTTGTCACCAGTTTGTTTGCTTCAATAGGGTTGGGCCAGGGTGAGAACATGTTTATTCTATGGAGAGGTTCACGCCCTGTATATTTTCACAAAAAAGTGAGTGGTCCAAAGGATTTTAACCCTTTTAAAATACTAGTTACTTATTCAGAATTTTAAAAAATATATGAGATGGCAACATTGGCACCAGTTTGTTTGCTACAAAAAGCGTTGGGCCAGGCTAAGAACATATTTATCCTATGAAGGGACTCCTGGTATATATCCACACAGTAAAGAGTGGCCCAAAGGATTTTAAGCCATTTGAAATACCAGTTATTTATTTAGAAAAGGTCAAATGAAGTGGCAAGGTTGGCAATAGTTTTTTTTTAACATAGAAACCATTGGGCCAGGCTGAAAACATGTTTATCCTATGTAGGGCTTCACACCGTGTATGTATCCACAAAGAAATTAATTGCCCAAAGGATTTTAATCCTTTTAAAATACCAGTTACTTATTCAGAAAAGGTAAAATATATGAAGTGTATATCAATGAGATAGGTATAGAACTGCCTTATTCATCAAATGATGGTTCCATCTATAACCCATACACTCATATTCCTTAGGGGAGTGCAGGGGGTGCCCTAGTGGTTGGTATACAGTGTAATCCCAAAGAAAAATAAAAAATAAAACCACTATTTGGCACACACTTAGGTAGATCCGCAGAAAGGGAGCCAAAAAAATAAAACAACTTTCACTGTCAAATATTAAAATACAAATATTGGAGCATCTGGATTAAACGCACTACAATTGTCTATTTCAAAATAAGACAATAATCGTTGAGGCTCTAAGTTTGCAAAATTAAGCAGATTCCAACACTGTCTTAGGCCCATTGTAAGATGTCCACCGAGATAGAAAAAGATCCCTAAAAAACTACTGCCTATGATTTGGTGCTACCCACATAGGTAGGTGAAGGGTGGGGCTTATCAGATAATCTCTTGGTAGGCAGCTGCTTACAATTATTGTTAAAAAGATACGGCTTGCAGTGACTAAGGAATGACCAGAATGACCTGGATATCAATCACAGAGAGCACGCAAATAAAGTATAACCATGTCCAGATTACTCACAGACAGGCAAACACCTAACGCACGTTTCTCCTGGGCTTTTTTAGAGCCTCAACGATTTGACAGTAAAAGTTAAGTTTTATTTCTTTTTGCTCCCTTTCCGCAGATCTACCTATGTGTTTAAGTGTGTGCCAAATAGGGGTTTTCTTTTTTGGTGGGATTACAAAATATATGAAGTGACAAGGTTGTCGCCAATTTCCCATAAAGAGTGTTGGGCCAGGCTGTTAAAGGGACATGAAACCCACATTTTTTTCTTTCATTATTTAGAAAGAACATACAATTTTAAACAACTTTCTAATTTACTTATATTATCTAATATGCTTCATTCCCTTGATATAATTTGCTGAAAAGCATATCTAGATAGGCTCAGTAGCTGCTGATTGGTAGCTGCCCATAGATGCCTTGTGTGATTGGCTCACCCATGTGCATTGCTAGTTCTTCAAAAAAGGATAACTGAAGAATGAAGCAAATCAGATAATAGAAGTAAATTGGAAAGTTGTTTAAAATTGTACCCTCTATCTGAATCAATAAAGAAAATTTGGGGGTTTACTGTCCTTTTAACATGTCTGTTGTATGATGGGGCTCAACTCAAGCCCTGTATATATCTACATGTAAATGAGTGGCCCACAGGATTTTAACCCATTTAAAATACCAGTTACTCAAATGCTCATTCACAGTGGCTACCTTATAAATGACAATCAGCATAAACCACTGTGAATGAACATTAAGAACAAGAAAGCTGAAAAATATTTCATTTTCAGAATGATTGTCTATAGGTTGTTTGTTACATTAAAGTTGATTTAAAAAAAAAAAAGCTTTGAGAGTGAGAAGGGTCCAACTGCAGAGTGGAGCTCCACTCTAGACAGGAAGCATGTGACCTCCACTCAAAGCTTTTTTTTTTTTTTTAATCAACTTTAATGTAACAAACAAGCTTATGAAAACGAAACATTTTGTAGCTTTCTTGTTCTTGATGTTCATTCACAGTGTTTTATGCAGATTGTGATTTATAAGGTAACCACTGTGAATGAACATTAACCCCTTAGTGACCAGACCATTGTTACATTTTCTTACCCTTAAAGGGACACTAAACCCAACAATTTTATTTCAGGATTCAAGTAGATAATACAATTTTAAACAACACTCCTATTTACTTTTATTATCTAATTTGCTTCATTCTTCAGATATCCTTTGTTGTAGAAATAGCAATGCACATGGGTGAGCCAATAACAGGAGGCATCAATGTGCCTCAACCAATCAGCAGCTACTGAGCCTATCTAGATATGCTTTTCAGCAAAGTATACCAAGAAAGTGAAGCAAATTAGATAATACAAGTAAATTAGAAAGTTGTTTAAAATTGCATGCTCTTTCTAAATCATGAAATAAAAAAATTTGGGTTTCATGTCCCTTTAAGGACCAGGGCTATATTTTCCTCTTACTCATTTACTGTACCCACACATATTATATACCATTTTTCTCACCACTAAATGGACTTTCTAAAGATACCATTATTTTCTTCATATCTTATAATTTACTATAAATTTTTTAATAAAATATGAGGAAAAAATGAAAAAAACACACTTTTTCTTAATTTGACCCCCAAAATCTGTTACTCACCTACAACCACCAAAAAACACCCATGCTAAATAGTTTCTAAATTTTGTCCTGAGTTCTTTGCTTTTTTTGCAAGTTATAGGGAAATAAATACAAGTAGCACTTTGCTATTTCCAAACCACTTTTTTTTTTTAAATTAACGCTAGTTACATTGGGACACTGATATCTGTCAGGAATACCTGAATATCCCTTCACATGTATATTTTTTTGTTTGAAGACACCCCAAAGTATTGATCTAGGCCCATTTTGGTATATTTCATGCCACCATTTCACCGCCAAATGCGATCAAATAAAAAAAAATTGTTCACTTTTTCACAAACTTTAGGTTTCTCACAGAAATTATTTACAAACAACTTATGCAATTATGGCATAAATGGTTGTAAATGCTTCTCTGGGATCCCCTTTGTTCAGAAATAGCAGACTTATATGGCTTTGGCGTTGCTTTTTGGTAATTAGAAGGCCGCTAAATGCCACTGCGCACCACATGTGTTTTATGCCCAGCAGTGAAGGGGTTAATTAGGGAGCATGTAGGGAGCTTTTAGAGTTAATTTTAGCTTAAGTGTAGTGTAGTAGACAACAAACAGCTTATGCAATTATGGCACAAATGGTTGTAAATGCTTCTCTGGGATCCCCTTTGTTCAGAAATAGCAGACATTTATGGCTTTGGGATTGCTTTTTGGTAATTAGAAGGCCGCTAAATGCTGCTGCGCACCACACTTGTATTATGCCCAGCAGTTAAGGTGTTAATTCATTAGCTTGTAGGGAGCTTGTACGTTTAATTTTCACTTTAGTGTAGTAGACAACCCAAAGTATTGATCTAGGCCCATTTTGCTATATTTCATGCTACCATTTCACCGCCAAATGCGATCAAATAAAAAAAAATGTTTTACTTTTTCACAAACTTTGGGTTTATCACTGAACAAACAGCTTGTGCAATTATAGCACAAATGGTTGTAAATGGTTCTCTTGGATCTCCTTTGTTCAGACCCCCCCCTTCTACCTTTTAGCGTACATGTTATGTACTTTCAGCTGTCTGCCAGTAGCTAATATTTATTTGCTTTTATTTTTTATATACAGTAGATATATAAAATAAAATCTGTAGTGTATTTGTCCACCCTCATTCCCCTACCACTCTACCCTCTCCCAGTTTATTTTACTAATCTATTATCCCCCTCTCCCTCCTTCCAGCTTCCAACTTTTTCCGTAGTATAAGCGTTCCCACCCTCTCCTGCCCCTCTCACACACCCTACTGCCTTCTTCCTCCTACCGCCAGTGATGGGCCACCCACCTGCCTCCCTCCTATCCTTCGCATGCCACCAACGATCGGCACCATCACTGGCCCTCTCTGCAACGGTTGCTTAGAAAATGGTAATGCACTATGCCTCAATATTGAGGCATTTCTGCAATCTGTGTCCCTTTCTGTATTGTGCAGCGGTGGTGCCAAACGGTGGCGTGGGAGGGTAAGGAGGGAGGCAGGTGGGAGCCCCATCGCTGGAGGGGCTGGAGAGGCTGGGACCACTGTGCTGCATAAAAAAAATATGTTAAGATAGGGATAGAAGGATAGTGATAGATGGATAGAGATAAATGGATATAGGTATAGGGAGATAGGGATAGAGATAGAGGAATAGAGATAGAGGGATAGATGGATAGGGATAGATGGACACAGCAATAGAGGGATAGAGGGATATATGGATAGTGATAGAGATAGAGGGATTGGTGATAGATATAGACGGGAGCGGGTGGTACCTCTGCACTGCAGAAAATTAGATGTTGAAAGTGGCAGGGAGGGTAAAGGAGGGAGGGGGGATGAGATCTGAGTGGATGGGGGGGTCAGATGGTAGGCAAAGGTTCTTGGAGGGAGAGGTGGGTAAATAAGGGAGTGGTTAGTAAGTTGGACACATTTTTGACCGTCTACACGGACTTTAACACTAGTATTGCAATAAACAGATAGCAAATGTGGAACAAATTTGGTTATGTTTTCAAAAAGTAACTGTTATTTTAAAAAGAGTTAAAATCCTTTGAGCCACTTATTTATTTGTGGATATATACACGGCATGAACCCCATCATATGACAGACATGTTATCAGACTTGCCCAACGCTCTTTATGGAAAACATTGGTGACAACCTTGCTACTTCATATATTTTACCTTTTATGAATAATAAACAGTTATTTTAAAAGGGTTAAAATCCTTTTGGGTCACTCATTTCTGTGATGATAAATACTCGGCATGAACTTCATCATAGAATAGACAAATATTTTCAGCATGGCCCAATGCAAACAATCTGGTGCCAACTTTGCAACTTCATATATTTTATCTTATCAAGTAAAGGTATTTAAAAAGGGTTAAAATCATTTGGCCCACTAATTTATGTGTGGATATATACAGGGCATGAACCCCATTATAGAATAGACATGTTATCAACCTGGCCCAACGCTTTTTAGAGCAAAAAAATTGCAGGCAACCTTGCCATTTCATATATTTTACCTTTTCTAAATAAGTAATTGGTATTTAATAACTTTTAAAATCCTTTGGAACGCTCATTAATGTGTGCTTATATACATGGCATAAGCCTCTCTATAGGACATACATGTTTTCAGCCTGTCACAATGCTTTTTATATCAAACAATCTGGTGCCAACCTTGCCACTTCATATATTTTACCTTTTCTGAATAAGTAACTGGTATTTTAAGTTTTAAAATCCTTTTGGTCACTTATTTCTGTGATGATATATACTCGGCATGAACATCTTCATAGAATATACATATTTTCAGCCGTGCCCAATGCTTTTTATAGCAATTTTTTGTGCCAACCTGGCCACTTCATATATTTTACCTTTTCTGAATAAGTAACTGGTATTTAAACTGGTATTTAAAAAGGGTTGAAATCCGATGAGTCACTCATTTCTGTGTGCATATATACAGGGCATGAACCACTTCATATTTTTAAGTTCTAAGCCTGACCCAATGCTTTATATGGCAAACAAACTTGTGCCAACCTTGCCACTGAATATATTTTACCTTTTTTAAAAGTAACTTGTATTTAAAAAGGTTTAAAATTATTTGCGACACTCATTTCTGTGTGGATATATGTTCTAAGCCTGAACCAACGCTTTATATGGCAAACAAACTTGTGCCAAACTGGAGCTCCACTCAAGATAGGAAACATTTGACCTCCACTCAATATTTTATTTATTTTTTTAAATGGACTTTAACGTAACAATCAATAGACACAATAATTCAGAAAACTAAATATTTTGCTTTCCTGTTCTTAATGTTCATTGACAGTGGTTTATGCTGATTGTTATTAATAAGGTTAAATAAGCACATTCTTTACATTAACTTATGTTCTGTTAGGGCAAAAGTAATGATTATTGTAAGTTATAAATACATCAACTCCGTAAATCACACCTGGGTGCCATCAGGGGGTTACAGGGGTGACTCCTGTCAGGGGCCAAATGGGCCAGGGTTCCCCATGAGGCAAGAACAACTATTATTTTCTTTAAACAATTTTGGGAGCCACCAGAGGGTATTACAGCAGAGTGCTACTGAGTGTGGTAAATTTTATTAAAATGAGTAAAGCATTAGCATTTGAGAGGATTTTTGAGTGTGCACTAAACCACTATGCGTAGTGAGACAGACTTGGCACTTAAAAGGATACTAAACACAATTTTTTTCATTCTAGATTCCGATAGAGCATGCAATTTTAAGCAGCTTTTTAATTTACTTCTATTATCAAATTTTCTTCGTTCTCTTCCTATATTTATCTGAAAAAGAAGAAATAAAAGCGTTTGAGCCGGCCCATGTTAGTTTGAGAACCTGGGTTACGCTTGCTTATTGGATGGCTAAATGCAGGCACCTATTAGCAAGCTCTATCCAGGGTACTGAACAAAAAATAGTCATGCTCCAAAGCTTTCATTCCTAACTTTTCAAATAAAGATAGCAAGAGAATGAATAAAAAATTATAATAGGAATAAATTATAAAGCTGCTTAAAATTGCATGCTCTATCTGAATCATGAAAGAAAAAATGTGGGTCCAGTAGCCCTTTAAGTTTGTACAGTGTGTGTCTGAGTCAGATGGCAGAGCACTTTTATTTGCAGAGGAGGTAGGACTTACATAGTCATTTTTTTTATTTCTTTGTGCAATTTTGGATTGTAACTTCAGTGTGGTAGTAGTATGGTGGGGCCAGGGGTCCATAAAAAACATTTATTTTTTTTAGCAATCTGCAGCAGTGTATTTATGATTATTTGACAATGCTGTAGAAATTCTATATTTAAAGCCATGCATAAAGGTTTCCTCCTTAAAACACAAATGGTAGTTGCCCTTTTGAAAGATATTTTTTTTGTAATATATACATTTTAACTACATTTCAGTTTACTGCCCCTTTATGCAAGGACTTTACAGATGCAAGGAGGCATTTTATCTATGATTTTTACATATGCATAAAAAGTTATACTTTCAAACTAAGATTTCTCAGTGTTTCAAATGATACAGGTTAACTTAACACTGTTCAGTTTACAATACAGCTGACTTAATTTTGAAATACATACAAACAAGCCTAAATCATGCATTTAACCATATCTAATGGTATGAGACCTAGTGCCACGGCTTATGGTTCCACCAAGACCATATAGAGTACAGCATTTTCAAAATCCATAAGTACAGCTGACAGATGGGAACATGTTTACACCATAATTGAAGTGTTGATCTTGTTTGGGGGAAAAAACACAAACATATGTCAACCTTTTAAAAGTACTTTTCTTCATCTAACCATCTACTGATAACATTAATCTACAATTTTGAATTCATAGAGTTTAATTTTTGTTTGCACATTTGCAAATCTGATTGTTTAAAAAGTGATCTCTTAATTTCTGCAATTTTTTTTATCATGCATGTCACACACTGTTTTGTTGTTGTTGTTGGTCTCTCTGTGAGAGTGGGTGTATATGTCTTTGTGCATTATCGGTGTATGTCTGTGAGGGTGTGTGAGTATGTCTTTGTGCTTTTTCTATTTGTGTCCCTGTGAGGGTGTGTGTATGTATGTCTTTGTGTATTTCCTCTTGATGCCTCTGTGAGGGTGGATGCGTATGACTTTTTTTTAAAATGTGGATGTCTCTTTGAGGGTGGGTGAGTATGTCTGTGTGTTTTCTTTGGTTGTCTCTGTGAGGGTGTGTGTATGTATATGCATTTTCTGTGGGTGTCTCTCTGAGAGTGTATGTCTCTCTGTTTTCTCTGGATGTCTCAGTGAGGGTGTGTGTGTGTCTCTATGTTTTTGTGTGTTTTATGTGTCTGTGTGTTGATGGGTATATTATGTTAGTGGGTGACTTGTAACCGACACATGAGGGCATTTTGAAACTCATATGATTGTCTGTAATACAGCAAACAACACCCACAACTTCCTTTAACATGTTTCTTAGATAGACATATATGGACATTTTATTTAATCCTCTAACTGCATTTCCTGTAGCCTCATGATGCGAGACTGCTATATAACTGCTGTGTATACTTACAGTAAACGGAACTTGTGAGAAACACTCTCTGTGCTTGTGTGCTTTCTTGCTGTTCCCCGGAGCTCTGGAGAATCGTGTTCAATCAAGGTCAGAAACCATTTGAACTTATAACCCTAACCTTATACTATGAAAGCAGAAGCAACAATAGGCTACTGCTATATATATATATATATATATATATATACTGTTACCTATAATTTTCTTGTACCTTCATACTTGTGGTAGTGTGTTATTAAAGCACTGACTCAGAAATGGTGTTAATTATCTTATTTTTTTATTATTATCAATAATTTAAACAGACACACACCACCACCCCTTGTCCATCAGTCATTTGTTGAACATGGCATTAACTTGGAGGCCCTGTTGGTCAAGACATGCCTGCAAAAACAACTCCATATCTTCTCTGTGCTGAAATACAAAGAGGAATGGCTCCCTTGCTTCTGGTTTTTCTCTTTGCATCACGTTATCTATGGGCTTCTGGCGGTCATCTTCATTCATTGACACATAACTTGGCATGGTTATGCGCCCACAGAACAGTGCCTCATTCTTGACAACCCATTGTATATGTGTAGATCTTTAATGATTGCTGGCTCCTGTGTCAAGCACATGGGAGGAAACTTAGTCATAGTCAGAATCAAAATTGTTATTTTCATAATAAAAAAAAATCATTTAAGGGACACTCAAGTCAAAAACAGACTTTTATAAATCAGAAAGAACATGCAGTTTCCAATTTACTTCCATTATAAAATCTGCTTCGTTCTCTTGTTATCCTTTGCTGAAGGAACAACATTGCACTACTGGCAGCAAGATGAACACATATAGGTCGCGTTTGGCAGCGCTCAGGAGCTAGTGGAGGCGCTTCACTTCCAGCGATGACGTGGCGGTAGGTGACGTCACAAGCAAGGGAGCTTAGAGAAAACGATTGCATGCGCAAAGGGATCTGCTGCACAATAATGAACGTTTTTAAATAAGCTCCCTTGTAGCTGACTGTAAAAATGTTTAAATTGTGTCTCTCTTTATTAGTGGAGGATTATTTTTATTTAAGCTGTTTACACAACACCGTTGTTCGAGAATGGTTTCCCCTGCCTCTCGGCAAACATTGGCACTCTGACCCACCTTCATTCAGCTGTTCTCAGCTCAGCCCCTGTAGCTTATCCTGCCCCATTCAGCTAATAATACTACAGGTGCTGAGCTGAGAGCAGCTGAATGGAGGTGGGTCAGAGTTCCGATGTTTGCCGAGAGGCAGGGGAAACCAGAGACACTGGGGAAACCAGTCTCAGCATAACACCGGATAAGCATGACAGCAGCATTTAGTACAGGGCTTACTTAGCCTATCTCCAATTTGCCCTGTACTAAATGCTGCTGTCAGACTTATCCGCCTCACCTGTCCCTCCTCTGCTGCTTATAAAAACATGGCAGCCTCCACAGCAAAACGTGTGTGGAGGCTGCCATGTTGCCAAGCGTCTGAGCTTGCTCTCAAAAGTGACAGCTTTTCCAGTACGATGGAAGCGCTGGGACTTATATCATCAGAGCACTCAAAAACGCCAGGCATCTCACTTGCAAATGTGAGGAAAACGCTACAAGCGAGTCCCAGTTTGCTTGGAGCGCTGCCCGAACGGAGCCATAGTCATCCAATCGCAAAAGACAAATGAGTGCAGGCAAAAATCAGCAGCTAGCTCCCACTAGTGTTGAATATGTGTGTATTCTCTTTCAGCAAGGGATAACAAGAGAACAAAGCACATTTAAAAATAGATGTGAATTTATAAGTGTCTTAAAATGACATGTTCTATCTGAATCATGCAAGTTAAATTTTGAATTTACTATCCCTTTATCTCCTTAAGGACCGCAGTTGTAACAGATGAAAAAAAATTAAATAGTAAAAATAATAAAAATAAATAATTATGTAGGGTTAGGGTTAGATCTAGGCTTAGTGGTAGATCTAGGGGAAGGGTTAGATCTAGGGGGAGGGTTAGATCTAGGGGAAGGGTTAGATCTAGGCTTAGTGGTAGATCTAGGGGAAGGGTTAGATCTAGAGGTAGGGTTAGATCTAGGCTTAGTGGTAGATCTAGGGGAAGGGTTAGATCTAGGGGGAGGGTTAGATCTAGGGGGAGGGTTAGATCTAGGGGGAGGGTTAGATCTAGGGGGAGGGTTGGGGTTAAAAGGTCACTGAAGGAAAAAAAGGTTAATCGTAAAAATTGAAAATTGTGTATTTCAAAACTCAGGACAAAATGAAGAAACTGTTTAGCCATCTTGTTTTCTTGCGGGTTGTAGATGCGTAACAGATTTTGGGGGTAAAAGTAAAAAAAAAAAAGTGTGGTTTTTAATATTTTTTAATCATAATTTATAAAAAATATTTATTAAAAATTATAAGATATGATGAAAATAATGGTATCTGTAGAAAGTCAATCTTATGGCGAGAAAAACGGTATATAATATGTGTGGGTACAGTAATGAGTATATAATATGTGTGGGTACAGTAATGAGTATATAATATGTGTGAGTACAGTAATGAGTATATAATATGTGTGGGTACAGTAAATGAGTATATAATATGTGTGAGTACAGTAATGAGTATATAATATGTGTGAGTACAGTAATGAGTATATAATATGTGTGGGTACAGTAAATGAGTATATAATATGTGTGGGTACAGTAATGAGTATATAATATGTGTGAGTACAGTAATGAGTATATAATATATGTGGGTACAGTAATGAGTATATAATATGTGTGAGTACAGTAATGAGTATATAATATGTGTGGGTACAGTAATGAGTATATAATATGTGTGAGTACAGTAAATGAGTATATAATATGTGTGGGTACAGTAATGAGTATATAATATGTGTGAGTACAGTAATGAGTATATAATATATGTGGGTACAGTAATGAGTATATAATATGTGTGGGTACAGTAATGAGTATATAATATGTGTGAGTACAGTAAATGAGTATATAATATGTGTGGGTACAGTAATGAGTATATAATATGTGTGAGTACAGTAATGAGTATATAATATATGTGGGTACAGTAATGAGTATATAATATTTGTGGGTACAGTAATGAGTATATAATATGTGTGAGTACAGTAATGAGTATATAATATATGTGGGTACAGTAATGAGTATATAATATGTGTGAGTACAGTAATGAGTATATAATATATGTGGGTACAGTAAATGAGTATATAATATGTGTGAGTACAGTAATGAGTATATAATATATGTGGGTACAGTAAATGAGTATATAATATGTGTGAGTACAGTAATGAGTATATAATATGTGTGAGTACAGTAAATGAGTATATAATATGTGTGAGTACAGTAATGAGTATATAATATGTGTGGGTACAGTAATGAGTATATAATATGTGTGAGTACAGTAATGAGTATATAATATATGTGGGTACAGTAATGAGTATATAATATGTGTGGGTACAGTAATGAGTATATAATATGTGTGAGTACAGTAATGAGTATATAATATATGTGGGTACAGTAATGAGTATATAATATGTGTGAGTACAGTAATGAGTATATAATATGTGTGGGTACAGTAATGAGTATATAATATGTGTGAGTACAGTAAAGGAGTAAGAGGAAAATTACAGCTAAACGCAAACACCGCAGCAATGTAAAAACAGCCTTGGTCGCTAACGCTAAAAAATTGGTACAACAGTCAGGTCACTAAGGGGTTAAACATGGTAAAAAAAAAATAAGTAAGAGGGAAATTACAGCTAAACGCAAACACTGCAGCAATGTAAAAAGAGCCCTGGTCGCTAATGCTAAAAAATTGGTACAACAGTCAGGTCACTAAGGGGTTAAATATGGTAAAAAAAAAAAAAAGAAAGCAGCAAACCTTCTTGTTTAAAGAGAACTGGAGGTTGTGGATGTCACATGTTTCTTGTGTAGAGTGGAGCTTTAAATAGTTCAGTATTGTTCATATAAAACAGTAGATAATACATAAAAAACTAAAGAATTACTCCTGTGATTTCCTGAGATGATCTATTTATAACTTAGAATAATCATTACATTTGCTTATACTTTGCCTTAACCTTATAAATGTCACTCACCATAAACCAAAATAATGCAATTTTGTTTTCAGAATTGTGCCTATTGGTTGTTTGATACATTAAAGTTTATTTAAAAAAAAAACGTTTTCTGAATGATTGTGCATATTGGTTGTTTGATACATTAAAGTTTTATTGAAATAGAAAAAAAAATTGCAGTGGAGGTCACATGTTTCCTGTCTAGAGTGGAGCTCCACTCTGCAGATAGACTACTTTGTTGAGAGTGGAGGTCAGTGTCACATGTTTCCTGTCTAGAGTGGAGCTCCAGATAGACTACTTTGTTTCTGCCTGGCGTTTCTCAGGGTAAGCTTACTAATTAATATATTTCCGAGTGTTACGATCAGTTGATTCCACGGGTAAGGTTCTGGTTGTCCTCTGTATTATAGGCATTTGATGGTCCTCGGGTAATTTTACACTTGTCCCCTATGAACCTTCCATCGCCAATCAGTAGAGGATCATAGCCTTCTTCGGGTAAGCGGCTGCTTCTATCCGGTTAGTGCAAAGCTAGTTAGTGCAATTTAACTTCGAGTATGCTATTGTTGTCCTCTTCAGTTTCTCAGGGTTAGTGAATTATTGCCCACGTACAGCTTGTTTTGGTTCACACTGAAAGCGGAAGAAGCGTTCCTCGGAGTGAGTTGTGTTTATTTACATTACGTAGTGTGAATTAGACATTACTTCTTGTGCCAGCCCACTGTATGGAATAAATAGACCCTAAAGGTTAATATTATAAAGGGACGATGTTACAAATGTTTAATCACATTGCTAGCTGGTGTTGTTGCTGGTGATGTTTTTATTAACTTTTGAGAGGGTATGTTATGTATATTCTCAGTAGCTAAATGGCACAAATGTGTATTTAAAGGGGCAGTAAACACATTGAGATGTAATAGAAAATGTTTACTTATATGTAGTAAAACATATTTGTAATGAATATATTTTGTCCCCTCTTCATGTAATTTATCTCTGAAAATTGAGATTTATTTTTTTTAATCTTCTGTGCTTGAAATTCACACTGCAGACTTCTCAAAGCTAACCATGCTGCATATCTTATCCTAACTGGCTTCATTGCAAGGTGTTTGAGTATCATGTGCC
Organism: Bombina bombina; assembly: GCF_027579735.1. Taxonomy (NCBI): domain Eukaryota; kingdom Metazoa; phylum Chordata; class Amphibia; order Anura; family Bombinatoridae; genus Bombina; species Bombina bombina. The sequence continues at coordinate 1,199,148,248 of NC_069500.1, forward strand.
CTGACATCAAGAAATTCCTCAAACCCTCCAGCGCAGAGGAAGAGCTTTTCTTCAATTTCTGTGATTACATCATTTTAGTGAAACATTTTCTGCAGGGTATTTTGGAATAAAATTCAATTTTAAATTAGGTAGTTAAATTAATTAAATCACTAGCTCAATTGCAATGTGTTTATGAGAGTAAAACTATTTTTTTTGTAGTGCTGCAGTTCAAAATTGCATTACAAATTAGCTGTTGAATTTTTTTTTTCCTTTTCTCTTGGTCTAACATCACAAGGTAGAAATGAAGTAATACAAAAGGTGCATTGTTCACAGGAACATCTTACTTTCAGAAGTTTGCTTTGCAGCCGGGAAAGGCTAGGGGCGTGCGGGCTGAAAAAAATCCCCAAGAGCCAGTCAACAATAAATGTACTGCCGCTTTGCAGCGCATCTCCGTATTTGACTGTTCTCTTCAAACAGCACTTTGCTCTGGATGCACTGTGGTAAGGAAAACCTACACAGTGCAGCCAAGAAAACAGCACTGTTTGAAGAGAACAGTGTCATTTTGAGCAGGTCTGTTAAGTGAAAGCGCTAATAGTTCCTGCATGTGTCCCATTCTTTCTGCAGACATGCTGCATTTTCTGCGATGACATCTCTGATCACAGCATGTTCTGCCTTGGGGCCCTCCGGTTTTGTCACCCAGACATCACACACAACATAATCTGTTAATTATTGATACATCCTATATACTAAAAGGCCAGGTATGTTTGTCCGATGCAGTCATGCGTAGTAGAGACATCAGTGCAAGACAAACATACTTGGCCGTAAGGAAGGATCAGTTAGTGACGGCGCATGAGACTGCGCAATACTTCAAAAGGCTGTGAGGATCAGACAGTATAAGGGGGGGGGCGGGAGCTGGCGGGACCGCTGCACTGCAGAAAAAAAAATGTTGAGAGCAGCAGTGAAGGATGGAGAGGGGGATCCAAGTGGATTGGGATTTTGGCCGTGTACACAGGATTTAGGACTAGTTCAGTAATATACTAGTTCAGTAATATTTGTTTCTCACGTTGCTGAAATGGAAAAATCTGATTTTCTACTGGTTTTCTAACTCAAAAACCACATAGATTTACTTTAATATTCTGGTTATCAATACTATTAGTTCAAAGTATTTTATTGTAGAAGGGACAAAATCTTTTTTTTTTTTTTTCTTTCTTTCTTTCATGATTAAGATAGAGCATATTTCAAACAGCTTTCCAGCTTCGGTTATCAAGTTTGCATCATTCTCTTGGGATCCTTTATTGAAGGAATAACAATGCACTACTGGGTACTAACTGATCAAATTGGGTTAGCCAATGACAAGAGGCATATTTGTGCAGCAACCAATCAACTGCTATCTCCCAATAGTGTATTGCTGCTCATGACTCTACCTAGGTATGCTTTTCGACAAATGATACCAAGAGAATGAACCAAATTAGATAACAGAAGTAAAATGGAAAGTTGTTTAAATTTGCATGATCTATCTGACATAAAAATAATAATTTTAACTTTATTTTCCCTTTAATTACATTCCCTTCTTTTTTGGACTATGTGTGCAAATCTGACTGTTTATTAACCCTTTTGCAGAGGTTAAATAAATGGGGCAGGGAATTCATTTAAAAATAAATGTCCTAGCAAAATACAGTACAGTATATAACTATGAACACCAGAATTAAATCTTCATGATGTAGCTACGCAGTTTAAATGACTACTGGCAGAAAGTGTTTGACTGTAATGTATTCATAGTGATAGATCCATTGTGATGATAATGCTATTTCTTGTAAAGGTAACATGCACTGTATCTGAGATGTTTATATTACTTTATATTATGTTGATTCCCATGTAATTATAATGATTAAAGAAATCAAGTCTTTTTCCTGTCATTCTGTTACAGAAGGATTCTGGTCAGTGTCCCTGAGCTATCAAGTCTCCTGGCAATATGACAGAGTATTCAAGAGTGAAAACCACCAAACTGGTGCTGAAAGGAATGAAGGGCAAGCAGTAAGACATGCAATGTGAAAATAATACAGTAGTATAGGTAGCATATACCTAATATAGATATAACCAGAACTAATCAAGGTTAAGTAAGTCATTAAAGGGACATTAAACACTTTGAGATGGTAATATACAATTATAAATCGTGTGTGTGTGTGTGTATATATATATATATATATATATATATATATATATATATATATATATATATATATATATATATATATATATATATAGTGTGTGTGTGTATATGTATCTCTGCAATATACTTTTATTATTTGTTTTGCCCTATTTCATGTAATTCCATTCTGAAATTGTGAGCTTTTTAGTTCCTGTTAGAAATGGACGTGCAGAACGCTGTTATATTCCACACAGCCATTGACTGCACATTCAAGTGACTTATTTACTGTCCCTAATTGGCCACAGCAGAGAAAGTAACCTAAGTTTCAACATGGCAGCTCCCATCTATATGTTATTCTCTGAGTAATCTTTTCTTTGACTGCATCATTCTATCTAGCATTTATTTAGTGTTTAATGTCCCTTTAACTCGGTGCTTGAAAGATATTTTATGTCTAGTTTTTCTACACCAGTAATTCACAATCTTCTCTGCCTCCATCTTTGGTTTGTTTTTCTGTGTTAAAAAATGCAAATAATAGTCTGCAGTGTTCTCCCAAGAACTTTTTAGTGGGTGCACCACCCAGCTGATTTTGCTGACCACCCGGCTAACATTTTAGACAATATTAAGCTAAAATTAGCCAGTATTTAAAATGTTCCTTTTTTATTACACAAATTATCATTAAATACATTTGTTAATGTGTGCTTTGGATAGCTGAAGATTATATAATATAAAATATTACACCCCCTTCTAGCTACTTCATAATGCTCTCTGATGAAGCGCATGTGCGAAACGCATCAGATCCTAGGGAGTGTACTTTTCTTTTGTATGACTTTTACCTAATAGAACTCTTGGACTGTACTGGTTATCGAGGACTCTATTATCCTTTCATCAAATTTACTTCATGAAGAGAAAAGACAGAAGCGCCACATGGCCCAATATTGTTTGATCCAGAATAAATAGATCTTAAGGTGATGAGTAAACTCACGTTTAGTAGAGCACCTCAATTAGTGCTAGATATACGGTCTGGGATCTATTTGGTCACCCAGAAGACCAACTTCCTGCACAGGAGCTGATGTCTGTATAGACAGAAGGAAAACACAGGTGCCAATATGGCCTAGTATTGCTGGTGCAAAGGTGTCAATACAAGCAAAGAGATGAATAATACTCACAAAGTGTAAAGCACCTCTCGTGGTGCTATAGAGGCATGAAGGGGTCAATTCAGTCACCCAACAGACTTGTAGCCAGACATCCAAATGGATCCAGAGGTGCAAAAGGATCCCACAATTGATCCAGGAAAGGAATTAGTCCTCAGGAAAAGGATAAAGGATATATATCCCAAAGAAAGATGCAGCAAGTGTTCAAAATATTAAAAAGTGACTTTAATAAAATTGTAAAAATAACAGGCAACGCGTTTCTCAGCCAATGGCTGTTTCATCAGGCTTCATAAAATGTTTACTGAACACTTTGCTAGATATACCCTAAACCTAAATTAATTGATATTAAACAGGTGGTTGTGGGATGGGTCTACTTAATCAGTAATATGATCCCAACCAATCAGTTGCTACCATATAGAACACACATTAAAATATAAACATAAACAGTGTACAATATAATATACAATGTGTAATACAGATTTCATACATTCCTAGTTAACATTATTCATGCTACATTTTATTTAGTCAAATATACTTAAAAAAACCTTTATACCTTATTTTTTAGAAAACAATGATAATGAAGCACACATTAAAACATACAGCATAATGTCAACCATACACAGTATGGGAGGCAATGCTTAATAGCAATTTTTATATATATATATTTTCTTAGTTGGTATTACATTTGATTTTAAGCTATCATTTCACTAAACTTATAAAGGTCATACCTTGTTATGAGTGACATGTTGTATAAAGGCAAATTAATTTCAGATGACATGTGTGATTGGGAACAGACAGAGCACAGCAATTCCAATACTAGTGAACGTCAAGTTCTTTTGAAAAAATAAGTAGATGTCTCAATCAGCTATTGTCTCATAGTTTCAAGTTCTGTGTAATTTAAATTCGCCGCTAACTAAGTCGGCGTCCACAGGCGCTCAATGCGCATGACAAGCTGCAGTCAGATATTGCCCAATCGCTGCATACGCTCAAGAGTAGGCGTTGGCGATGTCTACATTCCTCCTCTGCGCTGAGTGCGCATGCCCGGCTTCAATGTTTCTGTCAAGTCAGGATCGCACAGTAGCGATCCTGATCCAGATACGTGGCACTGGCTGATAGGATTATGATGATAAGGGGCGTGAGGTGTATCGCAACCATAGTGCATCCTTCTAATCAGTAATATGTGGAGCCAATATTGCACCAATAAAGGGGCCAAATAAAGATATTAACTAAGGCGAGTACCAGAATTATCTAGTGGAGAGAGAAGATCTCTTGTTACACCAATAAAGGGGCCAAAAATAGAGCGTAGTGAAGGCAAAACACTAAAATTATCTGGTGGGGAGATAAGCGTTACTGCCAATTCATACTAATAGTGTCATATGAATTACAACAGTGGGGCATAAATCACCCAAGTCTGCAGTTAAACACTACAACTGTATAGATTTCTAACACTGATTGGATATATAAATTGGGATGGATCAAGTGATATACTAAAGTAAAATGTTGAATTCCAGTAATAATAGTAGATAAATGTATACAATATGCATAACATTCATATATAACTGCTACTGAATCTAATCGCAGTTAAATGTCTGAGTGCATCCAGATGGAAAGCATAAGATGTACCACTTCAAAAACAGAGATAATATTAATAAATACCAATAGAAGGTCAAAATCATATGTTTAAAATAAATTAATGTGATAGATATAATAACTATTATTATAATATCAGATCCAGTCAAAGTTAGCACACTGGTCTATAATGAGTTAATATGATGTTACCTAAGGTGTCTAAATATGATGGATTGTTGTAATAGTTCGAACTATAAACAGCTCATATATAAATATATGATATAGGGAGGAAAATCCTACCAATCTATAAAGGACATCTCTAATATGACAACAAAGACAAGTAATAATAACTAGTTGGTTGTATTATTCCATCAAATGAGTGATCTGAGAAAAGAAACTAATACCAATCTCTAAAGGACATATCTAGTGAGACATGGTGTTCACAACTGAATATGGACACATGATGATATCATCATGTGTCCATATTCAGTTGTGAACACCATGTCTCACTAGATATGTCCTTTAGTTAGTTAGTTTCTTTTCTCAGATCACTCATTTGATGGAATAATACAACCAACTAGTTATTATTACTTGTCTTTGTTGTCATATTAGAGATGTCCTTTATAGATTGGTAGGATTTTCCTCCCTATATCATATATTTATATATGAGCTGTTTATAGTTCGAACTATTACAACAATCCATCATATTTAGACACCTTAGGTAACATCATATTAACTCATTATAGACCAGTGTGCTAACTTTGACTGGATCTGATATTATAATAATAGTTATTATATCTATCACATTAATTTATTTTAAACATATGATTTTGACCTTCTATTGGTATTTATTAATATTATCTCTGTTTTTGAAGTGGTACATCTTATGCTTTCCATCTGGATGCACTCAGACATTTAACTGCGATTAGATTCAGTAGCAGTTATATATGAATGTTATGCATATTGTATACATTTATCTACTATTATTACTGGAATTCAACATTTTACTTTAGTATATCACTTGATCCATCCCAATTTATATATCCAATCAGTGTTAGAAATCTATACAGTTGTAGTGTTTAACTGCAGACTTGGGTGATTTATGCCCCACTGTTGTAATTCATATGACACTATTAGTATGAATTGGCAGTAACGCTTATCTCCCCACCAGATAATTTTAGTGTTTTGCCTTCACTACGCTCTATTTTTGGCCCCTTTATTGGTGTAACAAGAGATCTTCTCTCTCCACTAGATAATTCTGGTACTCGCCTTAGTTAATATCTTTATTTGGCCCCTTTATTGGTGCAATATTGGCTCCACATATTACTGATTAGAAGGATGCACTATGGTTGCGATACACCTCACGCCCCTTATCATCATAATCCTATCAGCCAGTGCCACGTATCTGGATCAGGATCGCTACTGTGCGATCCTGACTTGACAGAAACATTGAAGCCGGGCATGCGCACTCAGCGCAGAGGAGGAATGTAGACATCGCCAACGCCTACTCTTGAGCGTATGCAGCGATTGGGCAATATCTGACTGCAGCTTGTCATGCGCATTGAGCGCCTGTGGACGCCGACTTAGTTAGCGGCGAATTTAAATTACACAGAACTTGAAACTATGAGACAATAGCTGATTGAGACATCTACTTATTTTTTCAAAAGAACTTGACGTTCACTAGTATTGGAATTGCTGTGCTCTGTCTGTTCCCAATCACACATGTCATCCGAAATTAATTTGCCTTTATACAACATGTCACTCATAACAAGGTATGACCTTTATAAGTTTAGTGAAATGATAGCTTAAAATCAAATGTAATACCAACTAAGAAAATATATATATATAAAAATTGCTATTAAGCATTGCCTCCCATACTGTGTATGGTTGACATTATGCTGTATGTTTTAATGTGTGCTTCATTATCATTGTTTTCTAAAAAATAAGGTATAAAGGTTTTTTTAAGTATATTTGACTAAATAAAATGTAGCATGAATAATGTTAACTAGGAATGTATGAAATCTGTATTACACATTGTATATTATATTGTACACTGTTTATGTTTATATTTTAATGTGTGTTCTATATGGTAGCAACTGATTGGTTGGGATCATATTACTGATTAAGTAGACCCATCCCACAACCACCTGTTTAATATCAATTAATTTAGGTTTAGGGTATATCTAGCAAAGTGTTCAGTAAACATTTTATGAAGCCTGATGAAACAGCCATTGGCTGAGAAACGCGTTGCCTGTTATTTTTACAATTTTATTAAAGTCACTTTTTAATATTTTGAACACTTGCTGCATCTTTCTTTGGGATATATATCCTTTATCCTTTTCCTGAGGACTAATTCCTTTCCTGGATCAATTGTGGGATCCTTTTGCACCTCTGGATCCATTTGGATGTCTGGCTACAAGTCTGTTGGGTGACTGAATTGACCCCTTCATGCCTCTATAGCACCACGAGAGGTGCTTTACACTTTGTGAGTATTATTCATCTCTTTGCTTGTATTGACACCTTTGCACCAGCAATACTAGGCCATATTGGCACCTGTGTTTTCCTTCTGTCTATACAGACATCAGCTCCTGTGCAGGAAGTTGGTCTTCTGGGTGACCAAATAGATCCCAGACCGTATATCTAGCACTAATTGAGGTGCTCTACTAAACGTGAGTTTACTCATCACCTTAAGATCTATTTATTCTGGATCAAACAATATTGGGCCATGTGGCGCTTCTGTCTTTTCTCTTCATAGATTGCTGCTCCTGGATCCTGGCCTGGATCATCACAGATAGCTGCCTCCCATCCCAATAGAGACTTTCATTTTATTATCACTGTGTTTGTTTTGATTGTTTATTACTTTTACCCTGTATCACATTGCTATCGATTAACACTGTATAACATTGCACATTGTATGATTTATCACTTTAAAACCACATTGACACTGGTTCCCACAGTATATCACCTTGATTTATCACTTTAGCATTTTTTAATATTAATCTAACATCTAGATACATAAGTATAGAATTATTATAGAAGTATAGAATTATTTGGTCACATCTTCTCTCCTACACTTAGGGCGCCCCCTCTTTTTCTTTTTTAAATTTACTTCATAATGCCACTCGGCTAGCAAGATTTTCTGTGGAGAACACTGGTCGGTGTTTATTGAAAACAACAATTATTACCTTTCTGATTAGAGTACTATCTTATGGTAAAAGGACATAAAACTCCCTTTAGGTTGCTTATACCAGCTGTATTATTTGTAAATATTCCTTAAATGATGTAAGATATTGTTGTTTACATTCGGTCCCATCCCCTTTACAAGCTGTCTTATTTTACAGAGGCAAATAGAAAACTTCCAAACTATTCTGAAATTCAAACCTTTTCTTGCTCCAGTTTGGATAACGGGTTTCATACTTGTGTGTGTGAATATATTATTTGTTTTAAAGACGTTTTTGTTTAAAACAATAAATAAATAGATTTTTTTCTTCCTTCTCTTTGTATCTTTTGTTGAAAAGCAGTGACATATGCTTGGGAGTTGGCCCATTTCTGGAGCACTATATGGCAGCAGTTTTACAATAATGTTCTCCATTTGCAAGAGCACTAGATGGCAGCACTCTTCCCTGTCATGTAGTGCTCCAGATGCCTACCTAGGTATCTCTTCAACAAATAATATCAAGGTAAAGAAGCAAATTTGATCATAGAAGTAAATTGGAAACTTTTTAAAAATGGAATGCTCTTGGGTTTCAAATCCCTTTTAGTACAACGGATATACAGTTTTTTTTTTTTCTGTTAAACCTTGATTGTAAAGAAAGTCAATGGATTGAGCTGATATAGAGACCCTTTCCTTCCCGACTCAACACCTTCCCTCTGACCATCTTTACAGGCAGGAATCCAGCTTTTAATAGTGCAGTGAGCATAAGCACAGGGGTTTCTTTACTCCAGCCCGTCCTGTTAGTGTAAGCTGATGGGGTTGCATCACACATGTCATTTAGCAAGCACTATAAACTAACTGCAAAGAGTAGGGAAGGAAAGTAGCACACATGTAAGGGCCAGGGACTGTAGCGCACATGTAAGGGCCAGGGACTGTAGCGCACATGTAAGGGCCAGGGACTGTAGCGCACATGTAAGGGCCAGGGACTGTAGCGCACATGTAAGGGCCAGGGACTGTAGCGCACCTGTAAGGGCCAGGGACTGTAGCGCACCTGTAAGGGCCAGGGACTGTAGCGCACCTGTAAGGGCCAGGGACTGTAGCGCACCTGTAAGGGCCAGGGACTGTAGCGCACCTGTAAGGGCCAGGGACTGTAGCGCACCTGTAAGGGCCAGGGACTGTAGCGCACCTGTAAGGGCCAGGGACTGTAGCGCACCTGTAAGGGCCAGGGACTGTAGCGCACCTGTAAGGGCCAGGGACTGTAGCGCACCTGTAAGGGCCAGGGACTGTAGCATGGCACTAATCAAGTTAACCAAAAAATGTGTGTGGATCTGGTATCCTCACAACTTATGCCTAAGATTAATTTTTGTTGCGCCAGTGGCGCACAGGCATCTGGGAAAATGAAGCGCTGCATTAACCAGGGTGGAGGAATTCCTGATGAACCTTTATTGAAATGTTAATACATAGGTTGATGACAGCCACACTCTGTTTAGAACTTTCGATGTAACATTGCAGAAATAAGTAATTTGCAGATTAGTTGTAGACGTAATAAAAGCCCTGTAGTTTTTTTTCAGTTGTGAAGAACCGTACACTGAGTGATGCACAGCATACATGGATATACAATGGAATAGATCCCCCCCTTTTTTTTTTTTTTTTTTTTATGAAAATCAGAAATACTTCAATAACTGTTTTTACTTAAAGGGATTATATGATTACCCTCTATTCTCAAAATGTCATCATTATATTACGCTGATATAAATACCAAGTAAGACAGCAGTTTTCTTGTATCTTAAATTGGTTGTTATCACCCTATTTATCTCTTGTAAAAGGAAGTTAGTTGCAATAACTAATTTATCTTTGTCCACTTATAGATTTTTAGCCATGTTCTTTAACAAGTATTTTTAAAAATACTTTAATCTACAGTAAGAAAAAGCATAAAGATAAGAAAAGGAAGCGAGATCAGTCTGAAGAGGATAAGCTGGATATAATTGGTAAGAATGTTAATAAAAATTTAAAAAAAATATTTGAAGAATAAAGTTAAAGGGACATTAAACCCCAAAAAATTATTTCATAATTTAGATAGAGAATACCGTTTTAAACAACATTCTAATTTGCTTCATTCCTTAGATATCCTTTCTTGAAGAAATAGCAATGCACGAGGCATCTGTGAGCAGTCACCAATCAGCAGCTACTGAGCCTATCTAGATATGCTTTTCAACTAAGGATATCAAGGGAATGAAGCAAAATAGATAATAGAAGTAAATTTGAAAGTTGTTTAGAATTGCATTCTCGAAAGAAAAAGTTGGGGTTTCATATCCCTTTAAGCACTAATATTTTTATTAAAGGAACATTCTACTCCAGAATTTTTCTTGTTTAAAAAGATAGATAAAGCCTTTATTACCCATTCCCCAGTTTTGCATAACTAACATTGTTATATGAATACACTTTTTACCTCTGTGATTACTTTATATCTAAGCTTCTGCAGACTGTCCCCCTTATGTCAGTTTTTTTTGACAGCATTTTAGCCAATCGGTGCTGACTCCACGAGAGTGAGCACAATGTTATCTATATGGCACACATGAATTAGCGCTGTCTAGCTGTGAAAAACTGTCAAAATCCAGTGAGATAAGAGGCAGGCCTTCAAGGGCGTAGAAATTAGCAAATGACCCTACCTAGGCTTAGTTTTCAATAAAGAATACCAAGAGAACAAAGCAAATTTGATGACAGAAGTAAATTGGAAAGTTGTTTAAAATTGCATGCTCTATCTGAATCATGAATGTTTTTGACTAGAATGGCTTTTTAAATGGACATAAAAGTTGAAATTTAACTTTCATGGTTCAGGCAGTCTGCGCAATCTTGAGAGACTTTTCATTTTACTTATATTGCCAAATTTACTTCATTCTCATGTTTTTTTTTTGTTGAAACGCATACTTAGGTAGGTTTAGAAGTAGCAGTGCACTACAGGGAAATATGTGGTGGCTACACACAGATACCTTTTGTTATTAAAGGAGACATGAAACCCACATTTTTTCTTTCATGATTTAGAAAGATAATGCGATTTTAAACATCTTTCTAATTTACTTCTATTATCTAATTTTTTTTATTTTCTTGATATTCTTTGCTGAAAAGAATATCTAGATATGCTCAGTAGCTGCTGATTGATTGCTGCACATAGCCTCATGTGATTGGCTCACCCATGTGCATTGCGTTTTCTTCAAATAAGGATATCTAAAAAATGAAGCAAAATAAATAATAGAAGTAAATTGTAATGTTGTTTAAATTTGTATGTTCTATCTGAATCATGAAAGAAAGATTTTGGGTTCAGTGGCCCTTTAACCCAACTGATGTTTACAACTAGTTATATGCAAGAAACAGCACAATAATTAAATGCTCTTTTTTTTTTTTTTTTTTTTTACCTTACGCTAAGTGGTTATTTTTTGCAGTAAAAAATTTTTTTTGTCATTATGTACCAAGTTTGTTTAACCCTCTGTTTCTTATTCACATTTAAGGAAATTGGTGGACTGTCAAAAACCTAGGTGAAATAACAGGGTCAATGGCCATTGAAATGGGCAAAGGAACATACATCCAAGCCTTAGATAACGGTCTGTTCACAATTGGCGCACCACACAAAGGTACTTTCATGTTTTCCTTTCTAGAAATATATTAGAAGCTTTTCATCAGTTTATTCTATGCCTTTTTTTAAACACTTAAATGTGAAGCACAAGACAAGAACTGTGCAGTAAACAGTATGAATCAAACACCATTGTACAATCCCCTGTATTGCGCTGGATCAGACAGTTACCAGAAATCCATGGGGGTGGGATTTATAGACATTATGATATCATAAACAAAGCAATCTCTTGGGATAAAGGTGACATCTTAATGCAGGTCAACCACAGTAATGTGAGCTTACATTAAATGTTTGCAAGGTTTAATGCATGCAGATACACCTAAATAAGCACTCCAGAACAAGTCATTTACTCATTATATATAAGGAATTTGTAATCATTAGTGTATAATTATCAGATGATGTATCTTAGCATTTCACTATTGTGTTTTTTTATCATTTTAATAATTTATTTCAGCTAAGATTAAAAGCAAAACTAGAAGAGTCAGTTACCGCATCTGGCCAAATGGGACAAGCCCAGGTACCACATCTCTCCCAAAACCTGGGTTCCTAATACAGCCATACAAATGCAAGCTCTCAATCAAACAAACTGGGAACAAGTCAAGGTTTCACAGACTTATGTAATCACCCTTGACATATACAAAACACGGAAGGGGGCTGCACTCTGACTGGACTGGGAACACCTCATATGACCCTGCAACACACTCAGCCCTGGGTGCTCAATAGCACTCTCAGGAAGCTGTGCTATCCCCAGAGTCTCAGGCAGTTAACCCCAGACAAGTCTGGGTGCAAGGCCCAAAAGGAAAATTACAAAATAAATTAATACAACACACAGAGAAAGTCCAGCACTCACTTGCAAGCTCTCAGCTAAGATTAAAAGCAAAACTGGAAGAGTTAGTTACTGCATCTGGCCAAATGAGACAAGTCCAGGTACCACATCAAGGTCTCTCCCAAAACCTGGGTCCCTAATACAGTCATGTTAAAAATGCATGTATGCTCCGTTCAATGAGGTAGCTTGTTACTAAATATAGTACACCATTCTGCATGCAAATTTTATTTTGTAATTAAACGTATAAAAATATTAATGTTTCTTTCCAAACTTCATTTCAAAGCTCATCATACTCTGTCTTCTTAACATAATGTTATTTTTTATGTAACTACTTTGTTTGCTTGTAATTTATTTTTGTCAAGTCTGTTTGCTCTACAAGTAGTACAATATTATTTTTATTATTTTTTTTTTAACAATTCCATCCTAGATGATGATGGTCCATCACCACCAGAACAATTTACAGCAATAAAGCTTACAGATTCTAGGTAAATATATTTTTACTGTATCTTACGTTTAGCTTTTTAATTAGTTTAATATTTCTTTACCTTTGTTTGTTGGTTTTGTTTTGTTTTAAATCTACTGGTAATCTACTATAATACAAAGAAAACAAAATCTAATATTGTGCAAATCTGATTTTTATCTTCCTGGAGATACTGATCTGAAGGACGACATAACTATGTACATATATACACTTTTATTTGATTGCTGGTGTTAGTTGTGTGAAACTAATGATCTTGTATGTTGGAAACAAGTACATTGCTCTTATATGGATAGAAAATGACATTCTTGAGTCACATCAGTTTGTGCATGTGGCACTTGGCTAGTAAGTTACATATTGACTTTAAATTGAGATCCTTGTATCTATTTCTACAGCAAAGCAGGAGTGTGAGTTTGTTAAAAACTATAATGTCTTAACAGTATAGAGCAGTTTATTTTATGCTAGAATATCCATTTAATGATTCCCAAGTAAAACTACAAATTACACTGCCTATTTTACCATTCTGCGTTGTGAATAGTAAAATACCATCTAAAAAAATGCCCAAAGATCTTCAGAAGAATAAAAGTAAACACAAATTGTAGTTTTTAAAATGGAAATACGATATGCAAACTTTTGTTTGTTTTAAATAAAACGCACAACTGCTAATGGCAAACTCAGTTCTGTTCATTTTCAGATAATAACTTAGAAGTGCACTAAATTATGCAATTATAAAAGAAAAAAATAACATGCTCCAATTTGTTAGAACATGAAATTTTAACACTAGCGACCTAGCAAATGGGTTAAACACATAGTTAAAGTAGTTAAGAAATTAGAGCATATTGTTTTTTTGTTTTTAACAGAGGAAAACAAAGCAAGGCAAGCACACTATATAGCCCTCATTTATTAAAAATTGTGTACACCAGATCACTGGTTAAGAATAAAAGGCGTAGGACCTTGGCTTTTAAAATTCTAATTCATATATAATGTATCTGTTAACCTCCCCCCCCCCCCCCCCAAAAAAAAAATCTAGTAATTTTCCTAGGTGTTGTTTTCCATTGCTTTGCCAAGAGACGCTTTTATTAATTGTGCTTGATTTTACAGGGCAGTTTATCAATGTTTATTTTTTATCTTCAAATGTCTATCATGTATATGTGTATAAATGTATCATATTTCTTGAAAGGATTGCACTAAAGTCTGGTTATGGGAAATATATTGGAATCAATTCAGATGGCCTTGTCATTGGCCGAGCAGATGCCATTGGATCAAGAGAACAGTGGGAGCCTGTGTTTCAAGATGTAAGTTGTCCTTTTCTCCAATCTAGCGCTTCTTACAAAAAGGACACTGTCAAGTTAATGTGGTTTAATGTGAAAAGCCTTATGATTGTGAACTTTCCAGCCTTTTGTTTAGAACACTCTTATTAACACCGTTTTGTGTGTTTGGAATACAATATCTTCCAATATAGCCTAAAGCTGGAATTTTTCTCTTTGCAAAACTGACCTTTTTCTTTTATCCTAAGACATTTGCTTAGAATTGTAAACGCTCTCCACTGGAGTTTTAAGTAAACTTTAAACAGCCTTATGACATATTCATCTGGTCTATCATTGTATATTTAATGATTGCATGCAGAATTCCCATGGGGCACAGTCAGATGTTATAATTAAATCAAGAAAACACGTCATTTCACCAGCGTGTGCCCACCCACATATTTATACTGGATACCATGGAAAACTTCCTGATGCTGAAAAGCAGTCAATACAGTTGTCAGACCGAGAGCAGTGTGTATGTATGTGTGTATGTATGTGTGTATATATATATATATATATATAAAATCAAATTTGATAAATGTGTCGGCAAATAACATAAGCTATTGATGCATACATAATTACATAACTGTCTGATTAAGTAACACTGTACTGAATTTTAGCAACTTACTGTTCATATTGTATTTATACAGGAGAAACAGCAATTAATTTTATTGCAATGAAGACTACACTGTTTTATCTGTTATTTTACAGCTTATTGACTTTTAGGTTACATGAATTAAAATGATGTAATTTGTTTAAATGGCACTATGGAATTACAAGTTAGATAATTATGTTTAATATTCTTTCTTTCCAGGAATATTATTGCTAAATATTTGTAGATGTTAACTACTTGCACTAATCAAATATAATTTTCCAATTTATGTAACTAGTCTTTTTAGCGTGAACATCAATTTTCTAAAGTGAGATGTAGATCAGTGTATATGGAAATGTAGTACTTGAGTAGTGGTGTTAATTGGCTATGTAAATAATACATGATGTTTTATTCTTTACTGGTCTCTCTTGTCTCATACTTTCCCGTTAGTTTATTATTAGTAAGAGGTGTAATAAATGTGTAAACTGCATATTTCCTAGTTTAGATAGGGCAATGGTTTAGTGCAGAGCTTGTGCTAGTAGGTATGCTGGAATTCAACTGTGTACTTAACCTAATAAATCATCTTATGTGCATAGATTTCCCAATGGTATGGCGATGTTACAGTATTTTGGTGCATTGTTTCTATGTTGGGAATTTGTTAGCTGAGTAGTGCAGGTAAGTTATGGTTTATAGTAACAGTAGTAGATTATATGGCGGTTTGTTACTGCTAAACCCTTTTTATTGGTGCTAGAATAGCAGCTTAGTGTTTTGTGCAATGTCTGTGCCAACATTGAGGGCTCAGGTACATTGTCCTGTTGGTTCCTAACAAATTTGATTTACTGCTACTTGAACATCTTGTTATGATCTTTAATGAAGCAGAAATGGTGGGTAATATACTATACCAGTAGGACTCTATTTTAGTTATGCAGCTTTTTGATCCAGTTTTATTTTGTCAGTCATGTCGTTAAGTGGACACTTCAATACAAAAATGGCCAACTGTTATTTGCTAGAACATTTAATTTTGCACTACTGGCTGCGAAACTCTGTTTTGTGCACCTTCTTGTAGGGTTTATACATTTCTATAATCTTTAAAGCATTTGACCTAAACTATAAATCACTGAAAATAAAAATTGACATCAGACTGAGATAAATTTGTATACAATGTTATACAGGTAGAAAACCCTTCATCCAAACTGCTTGGGACCAAAAAAGGTTTGGATGTACTGTTTTTAAACATCATGCTTTCTTGTTGGGTAACTTTTTTTCTTATTTTTTCTTTATTTTTTTTAGCCATAGATGAAGTACTCACTGATGTGTTACATGTTAACTTGTGCAATTAAACAGTTAATTATAAAAAAGGGTTTACAGAGTTTTATTTATCTTTGCAGGGGAAAACGGCTCTGCTTGCATCTAACAGCTGTTTTATTAGCTGTAACGAAGCAGGCGATTTAGTAGCACAAAATAAAACTGCTGGTGAAGAAGAAATGATCAAGGTAAAGCCTGCAAGCATTATGTGCTTTGTTTTATGTTTATTTTTCATAGAATACTAACACAGTTTCTATAAAATATCTTCCGTAGTTTAAAGAGTTGTAAAATTCACATTTTCTTAATGCAGTAAAATACCAAGTGACAAGCAGTGTAATTACTAAAACTAACATCACTTTGCATGCTTCATTATATATTTCTTCCCTTGTTGCTTTGCCACTATTTGCTTCTCTGTTTTTTCACCATACGCAAATTACTTTAGTTTCTGTAAATTGCAGCTGTGAGCACTGCAGTCTTATGTACAGCTGGTGACCTCATGCACGTTGTCACCAGCATTATATACACTCAGTATAGGCAGCTAATATAATGCAATCTGATGCTGCTCACTCTGGAAATAATTGTTATGCAGATTCACCCAGGGTAAAATAAAAATGAAAGCAGTAAAACGGATCCCTTGCCTAAAATAGGTTCAACTTTTCCCTTTATCTTTTACTTTGTGCTGCAACTTGTTCTTTATCTGTGCTCTGCACCAGATTAGATGTGACTGTACCAATGGGAACTACAAATTAGTCATAGAATGTGTAACTCTGCCTCAAGCTAGAAAATAGCTTTCTCTTCTTAATGGAACATAACTTTTTGATTACTTAAAATGACAGGGGTTTTCTGCTTAAGAGCTTTAAGAGCTGTAGGTGGCTGTGCTTTTTTCTCAAGTGTTTTATAAGCCTTGAGAGTTTATTCATTTTTTCACTCTGGATGTAATGCGGTCTTAGCTTTGTTTGGGCTTTTTTTGTCTACCAGCTATTCTTGAGTTTCACGGATAATATACACTATATGGCCGCTCTTCTAGCCAGGGTTTTCACAAGAAATACCCTTATTTGTTTGTTTTTTTGTTTGTCTAACCAATTATTATCACACAAAACATTTGCAGAAATATAATTAATACTGATCCTGCTGAGTTGCTATACATAAAAACAATAAGTTTGGACTGATAATTATTTCAGCTTCTTCAACCTGTATGATTTGAATAATCCAGCTGATTTTTTCTTTCTTTATTCACAGATTAGAAGTTGTGCAGAAAGAGATACAAAGTCAAACGATGACATTGCTAATGAAGATAAAGGAAACGTTAAACAGTGTGAAATAAATTATGTGTAAGTATATAATTTATCTCTGCTACTTGTTTCTCTTGTAAGGTGTATCCAGTCCACGGATCATCCATTACTTGTGGGATATTCTCATTCCCAACAGGAAGTTGCAAGAGGACACCCACAGCAGAGCTGTAATATAGCTCCTCCCCTAACTGTCATAGCCAGTCATTCTCTTGCAACTCTCAACAAGCAAGGACGTTGTAGGAGAGAGTGGTTTAATATAGCTAGTTTATTTTCTTCAATCAAAAGTTTGTTATTTTTAAATAGTACCGGAGTTGTGCTATTTTATCTCAGGCAGTAAATAGAAGAAGAATCTGCCTGAGGTTTCTATGATCTTAGCAGGTTGTAACTAAGATCCATTGCTGTTCTCACATATGTCTGAGGGGATTACACAGATGAGGTAACTTCAGCGAGAGAATGGCGTGCAGTTTATTCTGCTATCAGTTATGTGCAGTTATAATTTTTTCTAGAGATGGAAAACACTAGAAAATGCTGCTGATACCGGATTAATGTAAGTTAAGCCTGAATACAGTGATTTAATAACGACTGGTATCATGCTTACTCCCAGGGGTAATACCCTTATGATATTGCAATATAAAACGTTTGCTGGCATGTTTAATTGTTTTTATATATGCTTTGGTGATAAAACTTTATTGGGGCCTAGTTTTTTTCCACATGGCTGGCTTAAATTTTGACTAGAAACAATTTCCACTGTTGTAGTATAAAAGTTACAGTTGGTGCAGTTAAAATTACAAACTGTGACATCCAGCTTCCCTCAAAGGCCCTCTGAATGCTATAGGACATCTCTAAAGGGCCCAAAGGCTTTCCAAAGTCGTTTATTGGGGAAGGTAGGGCCACAGCTTGCTGTGGCAGTTGGTTGTGACTGTTAAAAAACGTCTATTTCGTTTTTTTGATCCGTTTTTTTTAACTAAGGGGTTAATCATCCATTTGCAAGTGGGTGCAATGCTCTGTTAGCCTATTATACACACTGTAAAAATTTTGTTTGATTTACTGCATTTTTTTCACTGTTTTTCAAACTCTGACAAAATTTGTTTCTCTTAAAGGCACAGTACCATTTTTTATATTTGCTTGTTAACTTGATTTAAAGTGTTTTCCAAGCTTGCTAGTCTCATTGCTATTCTGTATAAACATGTCTGACATAGAAGAAACTCCTTGTTTATTATGTTTAAAAGCCATGGTGGAACCCCCTCTTAGAATGTGTACCAAATGTACTGATTTCATTTTATGCAATAAAGATCATTTTCTGTCTTTAAAAAATTTATCACCAGAGGAATCTGACGAGGGGGAAGTTATGCCGACTAACTTTCCCCATGTGTCCCGCTTAGGGACTCGCGCTCAAATGGCGGCAAGTACATCTAGGGCGCCCATAGCGTTTACTTTACAAGACATGGCGGCAGTCATGGATAATACACTGTCAGCGGTATTAGCCTGACTACCTGAACTTAGAGGTAAGCGAGATAGCTCTGGGGTGAGACAAAATGCAGAGCATACTGACGCTTTAAGAACCATGTCTGATACTGCCTCACAATATGCAGAAGCTGAGGAAAGAGATCTTCAGTCAGTGGGTGATGTTAATGACTCGGGAAAGATACCTGATTCTAATATTTCTACATTTAAATTTAAGCTTGAACACCTCCGCGTGTTGCTTAGGGAGGTTTTAGCTGCTCTGAATGACTGTGATACCATTGCAGTGCCAGAGAAATTGTGTAGACTGGATAAATACTTTGCAGTGCTGGTGTGTACTGATGTTTTTCCAAATACCTAAAAGGTTTACAGAAATTATTAATAAGGAATGGGATAGACCAGGTGTGCCATTCTCTTCCCCTCCTATTTTTAGAAAAATGTTTCCAATAGACGCCACCACATGGGACTTATGGCAGACAGTCCCTAAGGTGGAGGGAGCAGTTTCTACTCTAGTAAAGCGTACTACTATCCCTGTCGAGGACAGTTGTGCTTTTTTTTTTTTTTTTTTTTGATACAATGGATAAAAAATTAGAGGTTACCTTAAGAAAATATTTATTCAACAAGGTTTTATCCTACAGCCCCTTGCATGCATTGCCCCTGTTACTGCTGCTGCGGCATACTGGTTTGAGTCTCTGGAAGAGGCTTTACAGGTAGCGACTCCATTGGATGACATACTTGGCAAACTTAGAGCACTTAAGCTAGCCAATTCTTTTATTCTGATGCCATTGTTCATTTGACTAAACTAACGGCTAAGAATTCTGGTTTTGCTATACAGGCGCGCAGAGCGCTATGGCTTAGATCATGGTCAGCTGACGTGACTTCAAAATCTAAGCTACTTAACATTCCCTTCAAGGGGCAGACCCTATTCGGACCTGGTTGAAGGAGATTATTGCTGATATCACTGGAGGAAAAGGTCATGCCCTTCCTCAGGACAGGTCCAAATCTAGGGCCAAACAGTCTAATTTTCGTGCCTTTCAAAACTTCAAGGCAGGTGCGGCATCAACTTCCTCTAATAATAAATAAGAGGGAACTTTTGCTCAATCCAAGACGGTCTGGAGACCAAACCTAACATGGGAAAAAAGGTAAGCAGGTAAAAAAGCCTGCTGCTGCCTCTAAGACAGCATGAAGGAACGGCCCCCTATCCGGGAACGGATCTAGTAGGGGGCAGACTTTCACTCTTTGCCCAGGCGTGGGCAAGAGATGTTCAGGATCCCTGGGCGTTGGAAATTATATCCCAAGGATATCTTCTGGACTTCAAAGCTTCCCCCCCAAAAGGGAAATTTCACCTTTCACAATTATCTGCACACCAGATAAAGAGAGAGGCATTCTTACACTGTGTACGAGACCTCCTAGTTATGGGAGTGATCCATCCAGTTCCAAAGGAGGAACAGGGACAGGGTTTTTACTCAAATCTGTTTGTGGTTCCCAAAAAAGAGGGAACCTTCAGACCAATTTTGGATCTAAAGATCTTAAACAAATTCCTCAAAGTTCCGTCGTTCAAGATGGAAACTATTCGTACCATCCTACCACTGATCCAGGAGGGTCAATATATGACTACAGTGGATTTAAAGGATCCTTATCTTCACATTCCGATACACAAAGATCATCATCGGTTTCTCAGGTTTGCCTTTCAAGACAGGCATTACCAGTTGTAGCTCTTCCCTTGGGATTAGCTACAGCCCCAAGAATCTTTACAAAGGTTCTAGGGTCACTTATGGTGGTCCTAAGGCCGTGGGACATAGCAGTAGCCCCTTATTTAGACGACATCCTGATACAGGCGTCAAACTTCCAAATTGCCAAGTCTCATACGGACGTAGTACTGGCATTTCTGTGGTCGCATTGGTGGAAAGTGAACGAGGAAAAGAGTTCTCTATCCCCACTCACAAGATTTTCTTTTCTAGGGACTCTGATAGATTCTGTAGAAATGAAAATTCACCTGACGGAGTCCAGGTTATCAAACTTCTAAATTCCTGCCGGGTTCTTCATTCCATTCCGTGCCCTTCGGTGGTTCAGTGTATGGAAGTAATCGGCTTAATGGTAGCGGCAATGGACATAGTGCCGTTTGCACGCTTACATCTCAGACCGCTGCAACTATGCATGCTCAGTCAGTGGAACGGGGATTACACAGATTTGTCCCCTCAACTGAATCTGGACCAAGAGACCAGGGATTCTCTTCTCTGGTGGCTATCTCGGGTCCATCTGTCCAAAGGTATGACCTTTCGCAGGCCAGATTGGACAATTGTTACGACAGATGCCAGCCTTCTAGGTTGGGGTGCAGTCTGGAACTCCCTGAAGGCTCAGGGATCGTGGACTCAGGAGGAGTCTCTCTTTCCATTAAATATTCTGGAACTAAGAGCGATATTCAAGGCTCTTCAGGCTTGGCCTCAGTTAGCAACTCTGAGGTACATCAGATTTCAGTCGGACAACATCACGACTGTAGCTTACATCAACCATCAAGGGGGAACGAGAAGTTCCCTAGAGATGTTAGAAGTTTCAAAAATAATTCGCTGGGCAGAGATTCACTCTTGCCACCTATCGGCTATCCATATCCCAGGTCTAGAGCACTGGGAGGCGGATTTTCTAAGTCGTCAGACTTTTCATCCGGGAGAGTGGGAACTCCATCCGGAGGTATTTGCACAACTGATTCATTGTTGGGGCAAACCAGAACTGGATCTCATGGCGTCTTGCCAGAACGCCAAGCTTCCGTGTTACGGATCCAGGTCCAGGGATCCCAAGGCGACACTGATAGATGCTCTAGCAGCGCCCTGGTCTTTCAACCTGGCTTATGTGTTTCCACTGTTTCCTCTGCTCCCTCGACTGATTGCCAAGATCAAGCAGGAGAGAGCATCAGTGATTCTGATAGCCCCTGCGTGGCCACGCAGGACCTGTTATGCAGATCTAGTGGACATGTCATCCTTTCCACCATGGTCTCTGCCTCTGAAACAGGACCTTCTACTTCAGGGTCCTTTCAACCATCCAAATCTAATTTCTCTGAGGCTGACTGCCTGGAGATTGAACTCTTGATTTTATCAAAGCGTGGCTTCTCCGAGTCAGTTATTGATACCTTAAGACAGGCACGAAAGCCTGTCACCAGGAAAATTTACCATAAGGTATGGCATAGATATCTTTATTGGTGTGAATCCAATGGTTACTCATGGAGTAAGGTCAGGATTGCTAGGATATTATCTTTTCTCCAAGAAGGTTTGGAAAAAGGATTGTCAGCTAGTTAAGCGTCTGGCAGATGTTCCAGACGTTCAGGCATTTTGTCAGGCTTTAGTTAGAATCAAGCCTGTGTTTAAACCTGTTGCTCCACCATGGAGCTTAAACTTGGTTCTTAAGGTTCTTCAAGGAGTTCCGTTTGAACCTCTTCATTCCATAGATATCAAGCTTTTATCTTGGAAAGTTCTTTTTTTGGTAGCTATTTCCTCGGCTCGTAGAGTCTCTGAGCTATCTGCCTTACAATGTGATTCTCCTTATCTGATTTTTCATACGGATAAGGTAGTCCTGCGTACCAAACCTGGGTTCTTACCTAAGGTGGTTTCTAACAAGAATATCAATCAAGAGATTGTTGTTCCATCCTTGTGTTACACAATCTGGACGTGGTCCGTGCTTTAAAGTTTTACTTACAAGCTACTAAAGATTTTCGTCAAACCTCTTCTTTGTTTGTTGTCTACTCTGGACAGAGGAGAGGTCAAAAGGCTTCGGCAACCTCTTTTTCTTTTTGACTAAGAAGCTTAATCCGCTTAGCCTATGAGACTGCTGGACAGCAGCCTCCTGAAAGGATTACAGCTCATTCCACTAGAGCTGTGGCTTCCACTTGGGCCTTTAAAAATGAGGCTTCTTTTGATCAGATTTGCAAGGCGACGACTTGGTCTTCGCTTCATATTTTTTCAAAATTTTACAAATTTGATACTTTTGCTTCTTCGGAGGCTATATTTGGGAGAGAGGTTTTACGGGCAGTGGTTCCTTCCATTTAAGTTCCTGCCTTGTCCCTCCCTTCATCCGTGTACTTTAGCTTTGGTATTAGTATCCCACAAGTAATGGATGATCCATGGACTGGATACACCTTACAAGAGAAAACACAATTTATGCTTACCTGATAAATTTATTTCTCTTGTGGTGTATCCAGTCCACGGCCCGCCCTGTCATTTTAAGGCAGGTAATTTTTAAATTTAAACTACAGTAACCACTGCACCCTATGGCTCCTCCTTTCTCGGCTTGTTTTCGGTCGAATGACTGGCTATGACAGTTAGGGGAGGAGCTATATTACAGCTCTGCTGTGGGTGTCCTCTTGCAACTTCCTGTTGGGAATGAGAATATCTTACAAGTAATGGATGATCCGTGGACTGGATACACCACAAGAGAAATAAATTTATCAGGTAAGCATAAATTGTGTTTTTGATTTTAATTGATCATTTACTGAACAGCAGAAAACCATGCTACAAGCTAGAAATGCACAGTCCTGTTTTATATAAAATCCTCATTAAAGGACCATAAAAGTGCAAAAACAATAATGTATTAGAGCCTTTTATTATTGCAATGTTGCTTGCAATATAACAGTGTTTTAACTCTACAACAGGTTAAACACCTAGTTAAAATAAACTCCAAAGCATCAGTGCACTACTGAGACCTAGCTGAACACATCTGGTGAACTAATGATAAACGACATGTGTGTAGCCACTAATCACCAGCTATCTCCTAGTAGTGAATTGATGCTCCAGATATAAACGCGCTTTTTTTTTTTTAACCAAGAATACCAAGAGAATGAATCAAATTTGATAAGTTTCTTAAAATTATATTTTTAGTTAAAGGATTACTTTCTTTAAACATTTTTAATCCAAACAACGAACATATTATATGTAAGAAATATTAATTAAAACCTACTGACCTATATTTTCTTAAAAACGAAGCATCGTAACGTTCTAAAAGTTATGTGACATCTGCGATTGCAAAATGTTTTCCAGCCCACTATTTTCGGCACTGCGTTTTCAAAATCATTTAACCAATGAAATTTCGATTATTTACCATTAACTACCTAATCGTTCCCAATACACATGCACATAAACGCGGCTCACGTGCGCACTATGAAGGAGTGAAGCTGAAATTATCCACAGTCTGTATTTTTAATTTATGGCCAGTGCTGTCCATGTGATGCTATCCAAAGATCATTTTTTGATAAGCTTTACACTCCTGCTTATGAATTATTATTTCAATGCAATCTGAATGTGATCTGCTGTAAATGCCCTTTTTATCTACAGCTACAAACTATTGCCTTCTTATAATTCACTAAGCCGAAACAAAAACCTTGCAAAGAAACTACATTGCTTTAATTAATAATTTTTACATTTCCTAAGCTTACACTCCTGCTTTTGGTGTTATAGCAAAACAAAAAATAGAGATTACTTTCTGATTATGAGAAGGCACATTTTTACACACTGTAAGAATGTATTTGTAATAAGCTTTTAGGAATATAATAATCGGATAAGTATTTATATTGCTCGTTATTACTAGGGTGATTCAATACAAATGTAGATACAAGGTGGATGAAGGATACTCGGCAATCTTGTGCAGTGATAAAAAACTTTTTCTTTATTTGTGAAGACCACTTTAAAAGACAGATGTCAGCTTCTTTTTTCAAATACTATATACAGCACACTTTGAACAAGCAGTAGGTTGGTGGTCACTAATGCTCTAGTGACCACCAACCTACTGCTTGTTCAAAGTGTGCTGTATATAGTATTTGAAAAAAGAAGCTGACATCTGTCTTTTAAAGTGGTCTTCACAAATAAAGAAAAAGTTTTTTTATCACTGCACAAGATTGCCGAGTATCCTTCATCCACCTTGTATCTACATTTCTGAGCCAACGAAGGTTAACGGCTGACCGATATCAGTAAACTCCCCCGTTCCACCTTAGCAGTGAAGAAAGGACGAAGACGTGACGTCAGACGCTGAGCCTAGTCACGCGTCATTTCTCTGTACCCGGAACCAACAGGCGGCTTGAGGAGGGGAGCGGGCAAGCGTTGCCGAGTGAACCGCAGTCAGCGGAGAGTCTGCGCTCCCCCAGGACCGAGTGCCATGGACGGAATGGGACAGAGTAAACTGTGAGTTATAAAAGAGAATGCACAGAATCTTCTTTGCAAGGAATTTGCGATTGTTTATCAACTTATTGTTTTAAAGTCTGCTAAGGTGGTGCATGTGTGAGGAGTTGGGAGTACTGGTCATACACGGAAAGGAGAAAACCTCTTCTGTTTTTTCACGTGATTCAATACAAAAACACGGCTTACATGTCAATTATATACAATTTATAGAATGTAATTATAAAAATCTCCAAAGAATATAATAATAAGATAATTATTATAATTGCTCGTTATTACTAGGGAGATTCTATAAGCGTGCACGACTTACCTGTCAAAGCGCAGCTCAATCTTGTGATGTCTGATCGATAGAGCGGGTCTACTATGTTCCAGGCAGTCTTTCAGGGAGTGATGTTTGCGGTGACGTTGCACAAACTTGCGCATGCGCAGAGCAATTTTTAAGCGCCATTTTGAAACCTAGGTATTATACACGGCTTGGAAAGGAGCGGATACCCACAACGTGGGTTTGGAAACCAATTAAATTTAAAAAGATTTTGGATATACGGTAAATATATCATAATGAGATGCTATTGAGAAAAAGCTTATTTGGGGTAGTTATTAAGTAACGGGCATAGTAAATTTACTTACAGTGGCCCTTTTAATAATTTAAGTCTGGCCTATTTAAGCGCAGCACTAATGGTCAGATTGGAGGTATTCTTTTTGTGTTGTGTTTCAAGAGTACGTACTTTAGTTAGAAGTGAGGTGTAATTGAGCCTAGTTTGCTTAGCTTTCACGGCTTTTTGTTATAAGTTTCTCCCCTTGGTACACATTTATGTGCTTACCATATCGCATGTTTGGGGTCTCTTCAATGTTCTTAAGGGAGAAGTATTCAATGAGTTTTTTCAATGCTTGTTCTGGTCAGTAAGTCATCAAGTAAAAAGTAATCAAATCTCCATATAAAGGGGTGTTCTGGTATTGAGGGCCATCTGAGTTTACACAGCACAGGAGCGTGATCTGACCAAGTCATTGGAAGAATTTGGGTGTCTGTAGTGAGGGCCAGGGTGGATTAGTCTGTACAAATGTAGTCGATTCTAGTATACAGGTCATGAGGTTGCGAAAAAAAGGTGTAATCGCATTGTGTTGGGTGATAAAAACGCCAGGTGTCATGTAATGCTAGTTCTTCCAGCTTTGAAGTACAATGTTTGATATTTTTTTGAGTCAGATGCTAGGCCTAGTGATGTGTCTAATTGGGGGTCTAGGGGGAGATTGAAATCTCCTCCAAGGATTAATGCTCCTTTTTGTAGTTCTAAGAGATTGTTTGTTTGTTATTGCATTCATTAATTTATTTTGGTTTTGATTAGGGAATCATACATTAGCTAATGTAATTGTTCTGTTGTGTAGTGTGCCTACCAGTATGATGCATCGTCCTTCAGGATCTTTTTCTTTGTGTATCATGTGAAAAGGGGAGGAACGCTTAATAAGTTTTCCGACTCCATTTTTTTTGTCAGTCTTGAGGCAAAAAAGGACTTCGGGAATTTAGGGTGATGCCATCTAGGTTCTTTACTTCTCTTAAAATGTGTCTCTTGGAGAAAGAATGGTAATGTCGCAAATTACATATGATCGTTTCTCTGGTGTGTTTAGACCTTTTGTATTTATGGTAAAAATAGCTAAGTTATGGGTCAGCATTTTATGATTGGGTAGGAGTTATAGAGGTGGGGGGAGTAGAGAAAAGTGAGGCAGTAAAGGAGAAAGAAGGTGTGTTCTGGAGGGTGTGTTAAAGAAAGGAAAGAAAGAGAGTAGATTTCAGACACAAGGTGTCAAGTATTCATTTATTGGTTAGTTCCTTTTAGTAAGATAGGGAGGTTAGGATTGGAATATCTGAAAAAAGGGTAAGGTTTTAAGAATTACACAACTGAAGATGGTTATGTTTGAATCGAAAAAAAGAAAATGTAAGGGTATGGGTCAGTATCCGCACACCCAACGTGGTTAAAGGGGTAAATTAGTTAATTGTGGGGTCCAATATGCCTAGATATTAACAAATGCTACTCAAGATGATATATTGAAGAGAGGTTACTTCTGAAATAGTCTGAAATGAAGAAATTAATCCTAGGGATCAGGTCAGGGAAAATTATAGTGGGTACCATTCCCTTGTTGGTTAGATTGGGGGCTACTAGCATTCAGCAATTTGATACAATGTAACATATATGGAATTCATTGGATAATATTCATGTAATATCTATAACTTTAATATAATTTGAGATGTTTAAGCATACATTTTGCAATCTTTTCAACATAAAATTGAACATTTATACTTATCACTCATTTGGTAGCTCTTTTAAAGTCCATATCTTGCTGGTAAGACTGGAGTTCGTTAAGTGGTGCAGTGGTCCTTCTCTTTATGTGAGATTTGATGGGCCTTGTGTGATTCAAGGGGTTGAATGTTGATATCCAGTGCTTTACAGAATTCTGGTAAGTCTTCTGGCGTCCGAAAGATGGATTGTGTACCATTCTTAGTAGATATAATGCAAACTGGGAACCCCCATTTGTAGGTGATCTTATGAGCCTGCAGTACCGTCATGACATTTTTTAGATCTCTTCTTTTTTGTAGGGTGGTTTGGCTCAGATCAGAAAAAAATGTGTATTGTAATTCCAGCATGTCTCTCGAATTGGAGGGTTCTTGCTGTTTGGGAGATATCTTCTTTGTCCTTATAATTGAGGAACTTGAAAATAATGTCCCTTGGTGGCGCTTTAGGTAAAGGGCTTGGTCGAAGGGCCCTCTTCACTCTCTCTATTGGTATGACTGCTGAACTTGGGGTTCCCTTTATTGTTCGGAATAAGTCCTGTAAGTAACCTTCCAGTGAGGTGTTTGTAACACATTGACGCCTAGATTTAGAGTTTTGTCGGTAACGACCCGCGTAGCTAACGCATGCTTTTTTCCCTGCACCTTTTAAATACCGCTGGTATTTAGAGTTCACAGAATGGCTGCGTTAGGCTCCAAAAAGGGAGCGTAGAGCATAATTTACCGCCACTGCAACTCTCAATACCAGCTGTGCTTACGGACGCGGCCAGCTTCAAAAACGTGCTTGTGCATGATATCCCCATAGGAAACAATGGGGCAGTTTGAGCTGAAAAAAAACCTAACACCTGCAAAAAAGCAGCGTTAAGCTCCTAACGCAGCCCCATTGTTTCTTATGGGGAAACGCTTCCTAAGTCTGCACCTAACACCCTAACATGTACCCAGAGTCTAAACACCCCTAACCTTACACTTATTAACCCCTAATCTGCCGCCCCCGCTATCGCTGACCCCTGCATATATTTTTTTAACCCCTAATCTGCCGCTCCGTACACCGCCGCAACCTACGTTATCCCTATGTACCCCTAATCTGCTGCCCCTAACACCGCCGACCCCTATATTATATTTATTAACCCCTAATCTGCCGCCCCCAACGTCGCCTCCACCTACCTACAATAATTAACCCTTAATCTGCCGACCGGATCTCACCGCTACTATAATAAATGTATTAACCCCTAATCTGCCTCACTAACCCTATAATAAATAGTATGAACCCCTAATCTGCCCTCCCTAACATCGCTGATACCTAACTTCAAGTATTAACCCCTAATCTGCCGACCGGACCTCGCCGCTACTCTAATAAATGTATTAACCCCAAGTCTAACACTAACACCCCCCTAAATTAAATATAATTTAAATCTAACTAAATAAATTAACTCTTATTAAATAAATTATTCCTATTTAAAGCTAAATACTTACTTGTAAAATAAACCCTAATATAGCTACAATATAAATTATAATTATATTGTAGCTATTTTAGGATTTATATTTATTTTACAGGCAACTTTGTATTTATTTTAACCAGGTACAATAGCTATTAAATAGTTATTAACTATTTAATAGCTACCTAGTTAAAATAATTACAAAATTACCTGTAAAATAAATCCTAACCTAAGTTACAATTAAACCTAACACTACACTAGCAATAAATTAATTAAATAAAATACCTACAATTATCTACAATTAAACCTAACACTACACTATCAATAAATTAAATAAAATACCTACAAATAAATACAATTAAATAAACTAACTAAAGTACAAAAAATAAAAAAAGCTGTTACAAAAAATAAAAAAATTAATTACAAACATAATAAAAATTTTAAGCTAATTACACCTACTCGAAGCCCCCTAATAAAATAACAAAGCCCCCCAAAATAAAAAAATGCCCTACCCTATTCTAAAATTAAAATAGAAAAGCTCTTTTACCTTACCAGCCCTTAAAAGGGCCTTTTGCGGGGCATACCCCACAGAATTCAGCTCTTTTGCCTGTAAAAAAAACATACAATACCCCCCCCCAACATTACAACCCACCACCCACATACCCCTAATCTAACCCAAACCCCCCTTAAATAAACCTAACACTAGGCCCCTGAAGATCTTCCTACCTTGTCTTCACCATGCCAGGTATCACCGATCACTCCAGGCTCCGAAGTCTTCATCCAAGCCCAAGCGGGGGCTGGAGATCCATCATCCGGCTGAAGTCTTCTATCAAGCGGCAGCTGAAGAGGTCCAGAAGAGGCTCCAAAGTCTTCCTCCTATCCGGGCAGAAGAGTAGATCCGGACCGGCAACCATCTTCTTCCAAGGCGGTGACAAGCGGCTCCATCTTGAAGACCTCCGGCGCGGATCCATCCTCTTCTTGCGACGTCCTAAGTCCGAATGAAGGTTCCTTTTAAATGACGTCATCCAAGATGGCGTCCCTCGAATTCCGATTGGCTGATGGGATTCTATCAGCCAATCGGAATTAAGGTAGGAAAAATCTGATTGGCTGATGGAATCAGCCAATCCGATTCAAGTTCAATCCGATTGGCTGATCCAATCAGATTGAGCTCGCATTCTATTGGCTGATCGGAACAGCCAATAGAATGCAAGCTCAATCTGATTGGCTGATTCAATCAGCCAATCAGATTTTCCCTACCTTAATTCCGATTGGCTGATAGAATCCTATCAGCCAATCAGAATTCGAGGGACACCATCTTGGATGACGTCATTTAAAGGAACCTTCATTCGGACTTAGGACGTCGCAAGAAGAGGATGGATCCGCGCCGGAGGTCTTCAAGATGGAGCCGCTTGTCACTGCTTGGAAGAAGATGGCTGCCGGTCCGGATCTACTCTTCTGCCCGGATAGGAGGAAGACTTGGAGCCTCTTCTGGACCTCTTCAGCCGCCGCTTGATAGAAGACTTCAGCCGAATGATGGATCTCCAGCCCCCGCTTGGGCTTGGATGAAGACTTCGGAGCCTGGAGCGATCGGTGATACCTGGCATGGTGAAGACAAGGTAGGAAGATCTTCAGGGGCTTAGTGTTAGGTTTATTTAAGGGGGGTTTGGGTTAGATTAGGGGTATGTGGGTGGTGGGTTGTAATGTTGGGGGGGTATTGTATGGGTTTTTTTTTACAGGCAAAAGAGCTGAATTCTTTGGGGTATGCCCCGCAAAAGGCCCTTTTAAGGGCTGGTAAGGTAAAAGAGCTTTTCTATTTTAATTTTAGAATAGGGTAGGGCATTTTTTTATTTTGGGGGCTTTGTTATTTTATTAGGGGGCTTAGAGTAGGTGTAATTGGCTTAAAATTGTTGTAATATTTTTATTATGTTTGTAATTATTTTTTTTTATTTTTTGTATGTTTGGGGTGTTAGGGTTAGACTTAGCTTTAGGGGTTAATACATTTATTAGAGTAGCGTTGAGGTCCGGTCGGCAGATTAGGGGTTAATACTTGAAGTTAGGTGTCGGCGATGTTAGGGAGGGCAGATTAGGGGTTAATACTATTTATTATAGGGTTATTGAGGCGGGAGTGAGGCGGATTAGGGGTTAATACATTTATTATAGTGGCGGTGAGGTCTGGTCGGCAGATTAAGGGTTAATAATTGTAGGTAGGTGGGGGCGGCAGATTAGGGGTTAATAAATATAATATATGGGGTCGGCGGTGTTGGGGGCAGCAGATTAGGGGTACATAGGGATAATGTAAGTGGCGGCGGTGTGCGGTCGGCAGATTAGGGGTTAAAAAATTTTAATAGAGTGGCGGCGATATGGGGGGGCCTCGGTTTAGGGGTACATAGGTAGTTTATGGGTGTTAGTGTACTTTAGAGCACAGTAGTTAAGAGCTTTATAAACCGGCGTTAACCCAGAAAGCTCTTAACTCCTGGCTTTTCTCTGCGGCTGGAGTTTTGTCGTTAGATTTCTAACGCTCACTTCAGCCACGACTCTAAATACCGGCGTTAGAAATATCCCATTGAAAAGATAGGATACGCAATTGACGTAAGGTGATCTGAGGTATGAAAAAGTCGCGGCTGGAAAGTGAGCGTTAGACCCTTACCTACACGACTCTAAATACCAGCGGTAGCCCAAAACCAGCGTTAGGAGCCTCTAACGCTGGTTTTGACGGCTAACGCCAAACTCTAAATCTAGGCCTATGTGACTCCTCTGATCCACAGATTGTTTATGTGCTCTCTGTTGTCCAGGTTCTCATTTTTTTACAACAGGAATTGTATATTTTCCTCGTAGTCTTAAACATACTGTGCGTTTTCCCTCACTTTACTCTGAAGTGATTCTTGTTTTTTTTTTGTTTTTTTCAAGCAATTTGACCTTTTGATTCACTTGATGGATGTCTTTCTTTAAGTCCACAAATAGTGTGCGCATTTCTGATAGCACAGTGTTAATGTCCTCCTTGGAGGATATTGTTTTTGTCCTATCTAGTCAGGTATGTTTGATGTGTTGATGCAGGACTGTGGACTTGAGCTGTTGTTGTGGAGGCTTGGGGTGATGAAAAAGGTTCTATGTTATCTCCCACTGGCGGTGCTGCATTTAAATAGCTGGTCATATTGATATGTCTAGTGTTTTTATCCATTTTGGTATTTTTTCTGTTAGACATGTCTATGCAGCGTCAAGCAGCCCCTGTGTCTGGGCTTGTACCCTATATTATGTTTGTGATTTTTTTATCCTTCTGTCTTTCTGTTTTATTATTGTTTGCTTACAATTCAGCACCACGTATAAACATTGTAGGACCCGATAAGTGTGTATTTGTTAGTGTACAAAGATTGCTGTGTGAGGGTAACAATAGCTGTTAATGCCTTATAGTGAGAGGCGTGCTAATTATAGCTTCATTTTATAATGTGCTTTTATTTTCTAGTATATCCCTGTCGTGATTATTGTTTTGGTTGTTGGTTATTTTTTGGGTAACCTTTGTTTTAATGTGTGTGTGTGTGTATGTATGTATGTATGTATGTATATGTATATATATATATATATATATATATATGTATATATATATGTATATATATATGTATATATATATGTATATATATATGTATATATATATGTATATATATATATATGTATATATATATATGTATATATATATATATATATATATATATATATATATATATATATATATATATATATATATATATATATATATATATATATATATATATATATATATAAATTTTCCCACCCTCTTACTACGTGTATTGCGGTGAGGGAGCGATTAAAATTATATTTTATCTGAATCCTTAAAGTTTAATTTTGTCCTTCTTGTCCCTTACAAAAAACGCTAGGATTTACCATCACTAAAAATAAGCATTTAGTTTCAGTCATCACTTACTAAAAAAACGCTGTTAAACTCACTCTATCTGTGTGGCAAGTATATCGCTAACTCAGCACCTACGGCACAGTGATCTTCTTCAATAAGGTGACGTTTCCATCACTAAACCAATAACCGTGCGTGTCATCTGACATCCTAACACAAATGGCACCTCTTTGAAAAAGAGCGCTGTGCCGTGGGTTAGCGATATACTTGCCACACAGATAGGGTTAGTTTTAACAGCGTTTTTTAGTAAATGATGACTGAAGCTAATTTTTATTTTTAGTGATGGTAAATCCTAGCGTTTGTTGTACACTTGGATTTACCATCACTTTAAAATAAATGACAAAATCCTGGAAAAAACTAACATTTATTTATTAGGAACAATTTAAATTTAAAAAAATCCTACAAAACTTTGATTGCTTAAGTCTGTACAATAGGGGTTCTAGCTTTGCTCATCAGGAGAGGGATATAAGAATATTGAAGGCACTGAAAGTACTATAGAGCACTATCAAAACCATCATCAATAAATGTAGAAAACCTTGCACCACAGAGATATTTCAACGATCAGGACAACCCACCAAAGTTATTGAGAGGACAAGGATAAAACTCATCAGGGAGGATATCAAAAGGCTAACCGCAACACTGAAGAAGCTACAGGAATTTCTGGCAAGTACTTGTATTCTGCACATTTCTGGTATAAGCGGTAGGGTGACAAGACAGAATGAAACCCCTTCCCACAAAAAGGGAATTATGCCAGAAGATTCACTCAGTCACCCCAAACCATATGGGAAATTGTGCACAGGTCTGCCGAGACAAAGGTTAAACTTTACAGCCTAAATTTGTAAAAGTATTTTTTTATTTTTTTTATTTATGCAAATCCAATATAGCTCATCATCCAAGGATCACCATACTGACTTTGAAGCATGGTGGTGGAAGCATCATGCTTTGGGGCTACTTTTCTTCAGCTGGGTCAGGAGCTCTTGTCAAGATAGATGGGAAAATGAATAGCTCCAAATATCAAGATATTTTGGCACTAAACCTGCAGGCCTCTGTCAGAAAGCTGAAGATGAAGAGGAATTTCACATTCCAACATGACAATAACCCAAAGCATGGTTTCAGAAAAGCAAAATTAAAGTCTTTGAATGGCTCTGTGAAAAACTGTGGAATGACCGAAAGACAGCTGTAAACAGAGGAGATCCCCACTCGCAATTTGAAGGAGCATTTAACTTTGTTGCAAAGAAGAGTGTGATAACATTCCAAAGTCTAGGTGTGCAAAGTTTGAGAGACATATTCAAAAAGACTTGCTGCAGTTATAAATGCTAAAGGTGCTTCCACAAAGTATTAGTTGCAGTTAGTGTGTTGTGTTTTTTTTAATTTAAAATGTTCCTTATAATTAACTCTTTTTTTTTTTTCTCAGAATTTTTGTTTGTTGGAAGATCACATTACAGATTAAAAAAGTCTGACATTAAAATTTTTATTTCTGTCTTTACATTTCAAAAACTTGCAATTTCATTAAAAAAAAGAAATAAAAGCATAAACAGCAATTTGTAGGGTAAACAACTTTAAATCTTAAAGGGCCATAATATCCAAATGTTGAAACACTTGAAAGTGATGCAGCTTAGCTGTAAAAAGCTGACTAGAAAATATCACCTGAACATCTCTATGTAAAAAAGAAAGATATTTTACCTCAAAAGTTTCTCAGTAGCCACATCCCATTGTAAAGGACTTCTAAGCAGCAAATCAGTATGTCTGTCCCAGGACAGCGGAAGGAGCGAGCTTTCATGCACACTCATCTTATTTCCCTATTCGTGTAAGGAAGTTTACAATGAAATCTCATGAGAGTTAAGTGAAATCTCATGAGATCACAGTAAAAGAGTTAATGACCTCAGCACTGTTGATGCTGATTGGCTGCTGTTCATTTCTTCATTTTTTTTTTATTTTTTTTTATTGAGGTTGAAAACAGAATATAACATACATGGCATGTTTCAAAGAAAAAATAAACATCATAACCAATGTCTTATTAAAGGTATAATCATATCCATTGTATCTCAGAATAGTTTACATTAACATAAACGAAACCTCATATAGACACACTATATAGACATAAATCTTATTTTGTTGCCGAAGAGTGATAAAAGAATCCTTTGTATCACAGGCACCTTTGATTATATATACAAGGATTTTCACATTTTTATATTTTGTTGTGCTATAAACATTCTATGAAAATAAGTAACTTATTATTCAACATAAGTACAACAAAAAAACAAAAAAAAAGAGTTCCCTCTCCTCAGCCCCTCTCCCACCCCATCAATCCACATAAGCCTCACTACCAGTATATATTTAATCTTTATACAATAAGGTCCATTCACCTTGAAGGTGAGCATTTAGCATGTATTCTGTTTGCAAGAAAGGGAGTAGAATTTGTTTTTGTTTTGATAAAACTAAGGTTTTGATATAACCTTCCCATTTTTTAAAGAAAGCTGACAAACGTTGTGTTGTATCCAATTGAACATCATATTGCTCCATGAGTAGGTGTAGCCACAATTTATTGGTGAGATGTCTTACCATGGGAGCTTTCTTCTCTAACCATAATGACAGAACACAGTTTCTGGCTAATAGAATAATCAAAGGTAAAATAGTACATTTCTTGTTTAGACTATTATCCCAATCTAAGAAACATATTGTCTCCAAACTAATGCTAAGTCTAAGCTCAAAAGTTACTAATAGCCAATGTTGTAACTTGCCCCAGAAATTCCTAATACGGGGACAATCATAAAAATAATGGTAAAGATCTGGAGCGTGCATTGAACATTTGACACATTGGTTACTAATCAGTGGGTTCCAATGTGAGATGCGTTTAGGGGTATGGTAGTCTTGATGTAGCATACGCACCTGGGATTCTCTCAACTGCGAGGATAAACTGACTTTTTTGGTCTTTTCTAGACTTTTTAATATTTGCAATAGTTATGTTTCCAATCCTCAACTTCCATTTATCTAATAGATTCTCTTGTAAATCTAATGCTGTTTTACGTATCAGGATTTGATAAAATGGTGTAATTGAATATTGACCCCTTTTAAAAGCAGTATGTATAGCCGCAAAGGGTGATGGGCGCCAAAATTTTTCATTTTTATCTCTGAGACTATTAATATAGTGTCTTGTCTGTAGATAAGCAAAAAACTGGGAGCTTGGTATATTAAATTGTTGTCTCAGCTCCTGAAATTACTTCACTGTGTGAGAAGAATGATCCAAAAGACAACCGACCACATTTAGCCCCTTGCTTTCCCATACACGAAAGGGCAACAATTCTGTTCCTCTGGAAAATTCCTGATTTCCTATCAAAGGTATAAGTTTAAGATCAGGGTGGGAAAGATTCAAATATTTAAAAGATAATTTCCAGGCTTGTAAAGGATCTTTATATAAAATATTATTTTTTATCCATGGAGGTAGTTTACCCCAATCCATATATACGGGAGATAAGATATGATATCCCTCAACGTTGCTTGTTCTA
This sequence comes from Bombina bombina, assembly GCF_027579735.1. Lineage (NCBI taxonomy): Eukaryota > Metazoa > Chordata > Amphibia > Anura > Bombinatoridae > Bombina > Bombina bombina. Next base: position 1,199,184,433 of record NC_069500.1, read on the forward strand.
AATGTTTATGGTAAAAATGTGCCGTATCAAGTTGCCAATCCAGTACCAACCTTAAAAGACTCGCCCAATTATAGAATCTAATTTCTGGTAATCCCAATCCGCCCTCGTTGAATGGCAGCAACAGTTTCCCCGCTGCTATACGTGGTTTTTTTATTTTCCAAAGAAAGCTTTTCATAGCTCGGTTAATTAGTGCAAGATCTGTTTTATGAATAAGAAAGGGTAGCATAAGTAGCGTATATAATATTCGTGGTAGTGTAAGTATCTTAATTAAGTTGATGCGACCTGATAAAGATAACGGTAATGCCGACCATCTCTCCAGTTGCTGTGCGGCCTGTATACATTGTCTATTGATATTAAGCTGGTAGAGGTAATTGGGATTTGGATGAAGAAGGATACCTAAGTAAGTTAAAGTTGAAGTGACCACTTTAAACGGATATGTTGCAGAACTTTGCGGCTGTCTCCTTAACCATAGTATTTCAGATTTTAATATATTTATTTTATAACCTGAAAAGGTGCCAAATTTTTCTATAATATTAAGAATTTTGGGACTAGAATTAACAGGATCATTCACAAAGAGCAACATATCATCTGCATAAAGTACTAAGTGGTGATAAGAGTGATTCATATTAATTCCCAAATATGTCTGACGTAGCTTATGGGCCAACGGCTCTAATGCCAGGTCAAAAAGAAGAGGTGACAGTGGACAACCTTGTCTGGTTCCTCTTTGTAAAGGTATATCAGCAGAAAAAACCATTGATCATTATTCGTGCTTTCGGTGCCAAATAAATATTAGCCACTGCCTGCAAAAAAGAGCCCTGTGGTAAAGAGTCTCGTGGTATTCAAAAGATGTTGCCATTCCACGCAATAGAAGGCCTTCTCTGCATCCAAAGTTAGCAGGAAGGCCTCCTCTAACTGACTATTTGAATCATTTTTATTGACCCAATAGTGATTGATTGATTATATGTAAAATTCTACGCAGGTTCACTACCGATGTTCTTCCTGTAACAAACCCTGTCTGATCCGGATGTAAAATGTCTGGCAAAAATGATTGCAATCTTGAGGCTAGAATCTTCATATATATTTTATAGTCAGAGTTGAGTAGTGATATGGGACGATAAGAGTCAGTCAAAGTATGATCCTTACTTGTTTAAGGAATGAGAGTGATGTTCGCGGATGAAAAAAATACAGACGGAATAGCCTATTCTATAAAATGTGTTAAACAGCTTCAATAAGGGTACCGCCACCTGTGATTGTAATATTTTGTAAAATTCAATTGGAAGGCCATCTGGCCCGGGCGTTTTCCCCAAGGCAAAAGATGATATTGTATTTAATTCTTCTAAAGTGATCGGGGAGTTCAACTTAAATAAATGTTCTTGTGGTAGCCTAATATTTTCCCAAAAAGATACCGTGTTGTTTGAGTTATTATCCGCCTGTCTAGTATATAGTTGTTTATAATAGTCTTCAAAGCAAATAAGAATATCCTGAGTTTTTGTGAAGGTTTTCCCCTTATAAGAGATAGATGCAATATTTTTCCTTATAGATCTTTTATTTACTAAAGAGGCCATTAGCTTGCCTGACTTGTTTCCATAGCGTAAATATGTAGAATTTCTCTTGAGAAGGCCCTGAGCTGCTTGATGTTCCATAAAGGTATCTAGGAAAATCTTTGCTGTCATATATATATACAGGGAGTGCAGAATTATTAGGCAAATGAGTATTTTGACCACATCATCCTCTTTATGCATGTTGTATTACTCCAAGCTGTATAGGCTCGAAAGCCTACTACCAATTAAGCATATTAGGTGATGTGCATCTCTGTAATGAGAAGGGGTGTGGTCTAATGACATAAACACCCTATATCAGGTGTGCATAATTAGGCAACTTCCTTTCCTTTGGCAAAATGGGTCAAAAGAAGGACTTGACAGGCTCAGAAAAGTCAAAAATAGTGCGATATCTTGCAGAGGGATGACAGCACTCTTAAAATTGCAAAGCTTCTGAAGCGTGATCATCGAACAATCAAGCGTTTCATTCAAAATAGTCAACAGGGTCGCAAGAAGCGTGTGGAAAAACCAAGGCGCAAAATAACTGCCCATGAACTGAGAAAGTCAAGCGTGCAGCTGCCAAGATGCCACTTGCCACCAGTTTGGCCATATTTCAGAGCTGCAACATCACTGGAGTGCCCAAAAGCACAAGGTGTGCAATACTCAGAGACATGGCCAAGGTAAGAGGCTGAAAGACGACCACCACTGAACAAGACACACAAGCTGAAACGTCAAGACTGGGCCAAGAAATATCTCAAGACTGATTTTTCTAAGGTTTTATGGACTGATGAAATGAGAGTGAGTCTTGATGGGCCAGATGGATGGGCCCATGGCTGGATTGGTAAAGGGCAGAGAGCTCCAGTCCGACTCAGACGCCAGCAAGGTGGAGGTGGAGTACTGGTTTGGGCTGGTATCATCAAAGATGAGCTTGTGGGGCCTTTTCGGGTTGAGGATGGAGTCAAGCTCAACTCCCAGTCCTACTGCCAGTTTCTGGAAGACACCTTCTTCAAGCAGTGGTACAGGAAGAAGTCTGCATCCTTCAAGAAAAAACATGATTTTCATGCAGGACAATGCTCCATCACACGCGTCCAAGTACTCCACAGCGTGGCTGGCAAGAAAGGGTATAAAAGAAGAAAATCTAATGACATGGCCTCCTTGTTCACCTGATCTGAACCCCATTGAGAACCTGTGGTTCATCATCAAATGTGAGATTTACAAGGAGGGAAAACAGTACACCTCTCTGAACAGTGTCTGGGAGGCTGTGGTTGCTGCTGCACGCAATGTTGATGGTGAACAGATCAAAACACTGACAGAATACATGGATGGCAGGCTTTTGAGTGTCCTTGCAAAGAAAGGTGGCTATATTGGTCACTGATTTGTTTTTGTTTTGTTTTTGAATGTCAGAAATGTATATTTGTGAATGTTGAGATGTTATATTGGTTTCACTGGTAAAAATAAATAATTGAAATGGGTATATATTTGTTTTTTGTTAAGTTGCCTAATAATTATGCACAGTAATAGTCACCTGCACACACAGATATCCCCCTAAAATAGCTATAACTAAAAACAAACTAAAAACTACTTCCAAAACTATTCAGCTTTGATATTAATGAGTTTTTTGGGTTCATTGAGAACATGGTTGTTGTTCAATAATAAAATTAATCCTCAAAAATACAACTTGCCTAATAATTCTGCACTCCCTGTAGTATTAGATCCAATACTATTAACTCTATTTCTGTTGCAAAATAATATCCACAGTACAATATGATAGCAAATAAAGGCTTCTAACATCAATAAATTGTATCTACAGACGTTTAACTGTTTGTCCGTGTTTCTTTTGATATTTTGTATCAGTTTTAGTCTGGGCTCAAGCAGCGGTTTCTCTGAGTTCGTATTGCTTGTTAATCTTTCAAAGATTCAATGATCGCTATGCTTTATATTTGTACCCTTATGTATTGATATCATCTGTCCAGCGTAAAGGGGCACTCTCCCAAAAAAAAGAATAAAGCAAAAAGAGCACAAAGAAAAAGACCAAAAGTGCCTGACCCCTGTCCCTGGGGTTTTTGGTAAGTCAGTCGGTATTCTCTTCACTATAGGTTCACCACCCAGGCTGCTGGTCCGGGACCCCCCCGCGCAACACCGGTATCGTGAGGATAGTACCTGGCGTTGACAAGATCCAATGAAAGAATATACGTCTCCAGGCAGAAGATCCTCCCCGCATGTATTCCACCAGGGAAGGGAGTACCCTGTTCTTTGCGCCTTAGATAGATCTTACCAGAGAGCTGCTTACTCCGGCTTCACGGAGCCACTGTATGTCAAACTTTACTCTGTCCCAAACCCCCTCACGTAGCATAGGTGGGAAGGGGTGGGTCAAACGTCGCAGAACAGTGTTTCAGCGTCCTCAGCCTTCATGTGTATACACAGCGCCCTTTCAGATAACCGACCTCAAAATATCCCGGCAAATAGAGGAGTAGAGACGCTGCTTTGACCCACCATAATGAGTTGCACCGGGATATCGAATCAGGGCCGCCCGGCTCCAAACCGCCAGCTTTCAAGGGCCTTTCAGATGTCTTTCACAGCGGTCAACTCCCAGCTGCTCTCCAGTAAGACCGCAGCAAGAGGTCAGCAGGTAGTTTATTCGTAAGTTAGATTTACTGTGTGAATAGACAAGACTGTCTATTTTTCCAATTTGCTGCCGACTGCAGCTGAGTGCGATGGAAAGGCACTATAAGAGAACCGGTATCCGGGTACAAAAACTGTCTGAGTGAGCCGCCCAAGGTCTAGGGTGCTTGGCACGAATTTCTTTCTGCCAACAGCCCACTGGAGAACACGGAGCAGGTGTGTTACGTGACCTTCCACCTAAACTCCTCTCCATTTTTTTTATTTTTTTTACCTGCAGCTGGGCAGCAGCTGAGAATAACTTTTTACACAGAATTTACTCTGCTGAGCTGAGGAAGTTGTGGGTTAAAATATCTTCCTTTTTTACATAGAGATGCTCAGGTGATATTTTCCTGTCAGCTTTTTACAATTATACTGCATCAGTTTCAAGTGATTTAGCATATGAGTATTATGTCCCTTTAAAGGGGCATTAAACTGTTTGCAATTTTTATATAAAACATTTATTTATTAGCAGTAACAGATATTTACAGTATACTGTACTTTCATTATTATTATTATTTTTGCCCCCAATTCCTGTAATTGTAACTTTGAAATGTGTTGGTTTTCTCAATTCCATTGAGTTTACTATAGAGATGCTTGCAGCCCACCAACAGCAAGTCTTGTTGAGAGTGCATGGGCTGCCTGAAGGACGGACTTATATCTACGTTATGCGGTACGATGGGCTGTATACCACATTGCGTAGATCTGTCAGATTTACTTAAAGGGACAGTAAACTGCATGTAATAGTCAATACTATAAAGAAGAATATGAACAGATACGGATATAAAGTTCCAGTATAAAACCTTTTTAAAACTTACGTAGAAGCTCCCAATTTAGCACTGCTGATGAGATTAGCCTGGGACACTCATTGAAAGGGGCTGAGAGCAGACCCTCCCTGCATTTGAAAAGACCCATTAAACAAACAGAAGATGAAGTCTGTATACATCAGTATTCATCTAAAACTTTGGGGCTTGGTTAGGAGTCTTAAAATTATCACAATGTTATTTAAAAATATAATTTTTTACAAAAACACCCCAGATGGGCTATATAAATGGATCATCTACAAAACATTTATGCAAAGAAAAATCTAGTGTACAATGTCCCCTTAAGTGGTTAATAACCCCTTAAATTACAGGTTAAGCTGTCCATGCTCTTATCTTATCCTGCTTGTGTGTAGGACTTTTCTTGACCAAATGACGTGAGCAAAACCTATGTTGTATTAGCATTTGACCTCTGAAGGTCTAGGTTAAACCAAAACACAAGTACATTTACAAGGATAATATATTATGTTAATTCATGTAACACTAAATAAAACAAGACTGTAATATAAGCTGAAGTTACATGACATATTTACTGTTACCAGTGTCATTTTATTTTTGTCCTTTAAGGTGGTGGTGGTTTAAATGTATATACTTTATATATTTAAAAAGGAGAGTAGTCATTTTGCCTTTTTTAATATAAAAATATATTTGGATTGTGTGACTTATATTTTGCACCTGTAACAGATAACTAATCTTTACTCACATGTTATGCTCATTTTGCAGAAAAAAATTTCAAAGTTTTCAGGATCGCAAACTTAAAGTGAGCCAGGAAGATCACACGGAACTTAAAAAAGCCAGAAAAGAGGGAGCTTTTCATGAAACACTGCTAGACAGGTAAATTGTTGGTGTCTCCTCTATTTAATGCATGTTCCCCCATTTCAACATTGTGCCAATAGGAGAGCTGGTAATATTTAAATTCAACATGATCTTTTTCCAGAGAGCTTGGGATTGATATGTATGTTCATTAGGCATCCATATTTTCATTTTCTCTAGATTCTGCTGCTAAAGTAACTGTGCTGAGCACTACATAAGCATTATACGGGGTTGTGCAGTAGTACAGCTGTATATGTGTGTATGTGTATAAAAAGAGGCTGCTTTTCAAGTGGTAAATCTCTAAAGGGAGAGAGTGACAGGGGAAGGGAGGGGAGAGAGTGACAGGGGAAGGGAGGGGAGAGAGTGACAGGGGAAGGGAGGGGAGAGAGTGACAGGGGAAGGGAGGGGAGAGAGTGACAGGGGAAGGGAGGGGAGAGAGTGACAGGGGAAGGGAGAGACAGACTAATAATATAGACTTATACTCTTACCTAAAAAAGAACCTTTTCTTCATCGGATACAATCAAGTTGAGGCAGCAATCGACAGGCTCACAGAAAGACACAAACACACACACACACACACACACATGCATAAAGGGATACACAGCCACACACACACACACACACATAAAGGGATACACAGCCACACACGCATAAAGGGATACACAGCCACACACACACGCATAAAGGGATACACAGCTACACCACACACACACACGCATAAAGGGATACACAGCCACACACGCATAAAGGGATACACAGCCACACACACACACAAAGGGATACACAGTCTCACACACACATAAAGGGATACACAGCCACACACACACAAAGGGATACACAGTCTCACACACACATAAAGGGATACACAGCCACACACACATAAAGGGATACACAGCCACACACACATAAAGGGATACACAGCCACACACACATAAAGGGATACACAGCCACACACACATAAAGGGATACACAGCCACACACACATAAAGGGATACACAGCCACACACACATAAAGGGATACACAGTCTCACACACACACATAAAGGGATACACAGTCTCACACACACACATAAAGGGATACACAGTCTCACACACATAAAGGGATACACAGCCACACACACACATAAAGGGATACACAGTCTCACACACACATAAAGGGATACACAGTCTCACACACATAAAGGGATACACAGTCTCACACACACACACATAAAGGGATACACAGTCTCACACACACGCATAAAGGGATACACAGTCTCACACACACGCATAAAGGGATACACAGCCACACACACACGCATAAAGGGATACACAGCCACACACACGCATAAAGGGATACACAGCCACACACACACGCATAAAGGGATACACAGCCACACACACACGCATAAAGGGATACACAGCCACACACACACGCATAAAGGGATACACAGCCACACACACATAAAGGGATACACAGCCTCACACACACACATAAAGGGATACACAGTCTCACACACACACACATAAAGGGATACACAGTCTCACACACACACACATAAAGGGATACACAGTCTCACACACACACACATAAAGGGATACGCAGTCTCACACACACACACACACACATAAAGGGATACACAGTCTCACACACACACACATAAAGGGATACACAGTCTCACACACACACATAAAGGGATACACAGTCTCACACACACACATAAAGGGATACACAGCCACACACACATAAAGGGATACACAGTCTCACACACACACATAAAGGGATACACAGCCACACACACATAAAGGGATACACAGCCACACACACACATAAAGGGATACACAGCCACACACACATAAAGGGATACACAGCCACACACACACATAAAGGGATACACAGCCACACACACATAAAGGGATACACAGTCTCATACACACACATAAAGGGATACACAGCCACACACACACATAAAGGGATACACAGCCACACACACATAAAGGGATACACAGCCACACACACACATAAAGGGATACACAGTCTCACACACACACATATAAAGGGATACAGTCTCACACACGCACATAAAGGGATACAGTCTCACACGCACATAAAGGGATACAGTCTCACACGCACATAAAGGGATACAGTCTCACACACGCACATAAAGGGATACAGTCTCACACACGCACATAAAGGGATACAGTCTTACACACGCACATAAACGGATATAGTCTCACACACACACATAAACGGATACAGTCTCACACACACACATAAAGGGATACACAGTCTCACACACACACATAAAGGGATACACAGTCTCACACACACACACACACATAAAGGGATACACAGTCTCACACACATAAAGGGATACACAGTCTCACACACACACACACACACATAAAGGGATACACAGTCTCACACACACACACACACACATAAAGGGATACACAGTCTCACACACTCACACACATAAAGGGATACACAGTCTCACACACACACATAAAGGGATACACAGTCTCACACACACACACATAAAGGGATACACAGTCTCACACACACACACATAAAGGGATACACAGTCTCACACACACACACATAAAGGGATACACAGTCTCACACACACACATAAAGGGATACACAGTCTCACACACACACACATAAAGGGATACACAGTCTCACACACACACATAAAGGGATACACAGCCACACACACACATAAAGGGATACACAGCCACACACACATAAAGGGATACACAGCCACACACACACAAAGGGATACACAGTCTCACACACACACACAAAGGGATACACAGTCTCACACACACACATAAAGGGATACACAGTCTCACACACACATAAAGGGATACACAGTCTCACACACATAAAGGGATACACAGCCACACACACATAAAGGGATACACAGCCACACACACACAAAGGGATACACAGTCTCACACACACACATAAACGGATACAGTCTCACACACACACATAAAGGGATACACAGTCTCACACACACACATAAAGGGATACACAGTCTCACACACACACACACACACATAAAGGGATACACAGTCTCACACACATAAAGGGATACACAGTCTCACACACACACACACACATAAAGGGATACACAGTCTCACACACACACACATAAAGGGATACACAGTCTCACACACACACACATAAAGGGATACACAGTCTCACACACACACACACACATAAAGGGATACACAGTCTCTCACACTCACACACATAAAGGGATACACAGTCTCACACACACACACATAAAGGGATACACAGTCTCACACACACACACACATAAAGGGATACACAGTCTCACACACACACATAAAGGGATACACAGTCTCACACACACACACACACATAAAGGGATACACAGTCTCACACACACACATAAAGGGATACACAGTCTCACACACACACACATAAAGGGATACACAGTCTCACACACACACATAAAGGGATACACAGTCTCACACACACACACATAAAGGGATACACAGTCTCACACACACACATAAAGGGATACACAGCCACACACACACATAAAGGGATACACAGCCACACACACATAAAGGGATACACAGCCACACACATAAAGGGATACACAGTCTCACACACACATAAAGGGATACACAGCCACACACACATAAAGGGATACACAGCCACACACACACAAAGGGATACACAGTCTCACACACACACATAAAGGGATACACAGTCTCACACACACACACATAAAGGGATACACAGTCTCACACACACACACATAAAGGGATACACAGTCTCACACACACACACATAAAGGGATACACAGTCTCACACACACACACATAAAGGGATACACAGTCTCACACACACACATAAAGGGATACACAGTCTCACACACACACATAAAGGGATACACAGTCTCACACACGCACATAAAGGGATACAGTCTCACACACGCACATAAAGGGATACAGTCTCACACACGCACATAAAGGGATATAGTCTCACACACGCACATAAACGGATATAGTCTCACACACGCACATAAACGGATACAATCTCACACACACACTTAAAGGGATACACAGTCTCACACACACACACATAAAGGGATACACAGTCTCACACACTCACACACACACACACACATAAAGGGATACACAGTCTCTCACACACACACACACATAAAGGGATACACAGTCTCGCACACACACACACATAAAGGGATACACAGTCTCACACACACACACACATAAAGGGATACACAGTCTCACACACACACACACATAAAGGGATACACAGTCTCACACACACACACACATAAAGGGATACACAGTCTCACACACACACATAAAGGGATACACAGTCTCACACACTCACACACATAAAGGGATACACAGTCTCACACACATAAAGGGATACACAGTCTCACACACTCACACACATAAAGGGATACACACACTCACACACACACACACATAAAGGGATACACAGTCTCACACACTCACACACACACACACACATAAAGGGATACACAGTCTCACACACACACACACACACATAAAGGGATACACAGTCTCACACACACACACACATAAAGGGATACACAGTCTCACACACACACACACACATAAAGGGATACACAGTCTCACACACACACACACACATAAAGGGATACACAGTCTCACACACACACACACATAAAGGGATACACAGTCTCACACACACACACACACATAAAGGGATACACAGTCTCACACACACACACACACATAAAGGGATACACAGTCTCACACACACACACATAAAGGGATACACAGTCTCACACACACACACATAAAGGGATACACAGTCTCACACACACACACATAAAGGGATACACAGTCTCACACACACACACATAAAGGGATACACAGTCTCACACACACACATAAAGGGATACACAGTCTCACACACATAAAGGGATACACAGTCTCACACACTCACACACATAAAGGGATACACAGTCTCACACACTCACACACACACACACATAAAGGGATACACAGTCTCACACACACACATAAAGGGATACACAGTCTCACACACACACACACACACATAAAGGGATACACAGTCTCACACACACACACATAAAGGGATACACAGTCTCACACACACACATAAAGGGATACACAGTCTCACACACTCACACACATAAAGGGATACACAGTCTCACACACATAAAGGGATACACAGTCTCACACACTCACACACATAAAGGGATACACACACTCACACACACACACACACATAAAGGGATACACAGTCTCACACACATATAAAGGGATACACAGTCTCACACACACACATAAAGGGATACACAGTCTCACACACACACACACACACACACACACACACACACACATAAAGGGATACACAGTCTCACACACACACACACACACACACACACACACACACACATAAAGGGATACACAGTCTCACACACACACACACACATAAAGGGATACACAGTCTCTCTCACACACACACACACACACACACACACACATAAAGGGATACACAGTCTCACACACACACACACACATAAAGGGATACACAGTCTCACACACTAGCAGAATGAGAGAGTGATATATGCAAGAGTGGCCAGTGACAGAGGGTGAGCACCTCAGACAACTTATACATTATTTGGAGCAGTGTCAGCGGAACACTTTTCCGGTTTGGAGTCCGGTAGGAACCACAGTATTGACGTTACCCTTGAGGCTTGAATAACAGAGTGGGGGTATGTGGATTATCCTCCTACAGTACAACTGTAGAAATTAAAAAAATAAGAGTCCCCCTATATTAATGATTTCTTATGGACCAGTGAAATGCCCAGTATTACCAATGTACTTGGAATAACCAATACAGAAGCCACATAGCAAGTTATTGCCATCATAGCTGCAAGTAACTGTTCAACCACATAAAGGGACTGAATATTAGCTGCCAATCTCCCTACATCAATATATATGTTAGCAAAAGAGCCAAGATAGTCCCATTTATAATATACTATTAAAATTAATAGTCCACTACTCAGTCTAATCCTGACTATGAGTACTTGTACAACTACAAACAAGGGAAATAGAGCTGGCATATTTTATGATATAATTATGAGCAAACAATGTGTCTTTAAAGGGACAGTTCACGCAAAAACTTTCTCCTCTTTAAATTATTCCCAATTATCCTTTCTTCTGTTAAGTGTGATCAGTCCACGGGTCATCATTACTTCTGGGATATTACTCCTCCCCAACAGGAAGTGCAAGAGGATTCACCCAGCAGAGCTGCATATAGCTCCTCCCCTCTACGTCACCCCCAGTCATTCTCTTGCACCCAACGACTAGATAGGATGTGTGAGAGGACTATGGTGATTTTATTTAGTTTTATTTCTTCAATCAAAAGTTTGTTATTTTTTAATAGCACCGGAGTGTGTTATTCCTTCTCTGGTGGAGTTTGAAGAAGAATCTACCAGAGTTTTTACTATGATTTTAGCCGGAGTTGTTAAGATCATATTGCTGTTTCTCGGCCATCTGAGGAGAGGTAAACTTCAGATCAGGGGACAGCGGGCAGTTTAATCTGCAAAGAGGTATGTAGCAGTTTTTATTTTCTGACAATGGAATTGATGAGAAAATCCTGCCATACCGACATAATATCATGTATGTATATTTAACATTTCAGTATTCTGGGGAATGGTACTTCACTGGAATTACACTGTGTATATAAGACTTTAGCCTAATTGCAAAGCAACAGGTTTTTTAATAACTCTTAATTTATGTTAAACGTTTTTGCTGGAATGTAAAATCGTTTTCATTTTCTGAGGTACTGGGTGAATAAAATGTTTGGGCACTATTTTTCCACTTGGCAGTTGCTTGATCTAATTATGACAGTTTACTGATCTCTCTCACTGTTGTGTGTGAGGGGGAGGGACCTTTTTTTGGCGCTTTTGCTACGCATCAAAAATTTCAGTCAGAAGCTCATTGTTTTTTTTTTTCCTGCATGTTCCGGTTTATCTCTACAGAACTCAGGGGTCTTCAAAGCTTGTTTGAGGGAAGTAATCTAACAGAGCTGTGAGATTATAATTGACTGTGATAAAAAACGTTTATTCTTTAACTTTTTTATGCCATCAGGGTTAGTTTTTCTTTGCTAATGGGAACAAACCTTTGTTAAATTGTGTTTTGTTTTTCAAAGTTTATTGATTTCAACTGTTATATATATCTTTCAGTGCTTCTTAAAGCACAGTACGTTTTTTTCATTGTGTTTTACTTGAATAATATTTCCAAGTTGCAAGTTTATTTGCTAGTGTGTTAAACATGTCTGATTCAGAGGATGAGACCTGTGCTATTTGTGCCAACGCCAAAGTGGAGCCCAATAGAAATTTATGTACTAACTGTATTGATGCTACTTTAAATAAAAGTCAATCTGTACAAATTGAACAAATTCCACCAAACAACGAGGGGAGAGTTATGCCGACTAACTCGCCTCACGTGACAGTACCTGCATCTCCCGCTCGGGAGGTGCGCGATATGGTGGCGCCCAGTACATCTGGGCGGCCATTACAAATAACATTACAAGATATGGCTACTGTTATGACTGAGGTTTTGGCTAAATTACCAGAACTAAGAGGCAAGCGTGATCACTCTGGGGTGAGAACAGAGTGCGCTGATAATGCTAGGGCCATGTCAGATACTGCGTCACAATTTGCAGAACATGAGGACGGAGAGCTTCATTCTGCGGCTGACGGTTCTGATCCAAACAGATTGGATTCATATATTTCAAATTTTAAATTTAAGCTGGAAAACCTCCGTGTATTACTAGGGGAGGTGTTAGCGGCCCTGAATGATTGTAACACAGTTGCAATACCAGAGAAAATGTGTAGGTTGGATAAATATTTTGCTGTACCAACAAGTACTGACGTTTTTCCTATACCTAAGAGACTAACTGAAATTATTACTAAGGAGTGGGATAGACCCGGTGTGCCGTTCTCACCCCCTCCGATATTTAGAAAGATGTTTCCAATAGACACCGCCACACGGGACTTATGGCAAACGGTCCCTAAGGTGGAGGGAGCAGTTTCTACTTTAGCTAAGCGTACCACTATCCCGGTAGAGGATAGCTGTGCCTTTTCGGATCCAATGGATAAAAAGTTAGAGGGTTACCTTAAGAAAATGTTTGTTCAACAAGGTTTTATATTGCAACCCCTTGCATGCATTGCGCCGGTCACGGCTGCAGCTGCATTCTGGATTGAGTCTCTAGAAGAGAACCTTAGTTCAGCTACGCTGGACGACATTTCGGACAGGCTTAGAATACTTAAGCTAGCTAATTCATTCATTTCGGAAGCCGTAGTACATTTAACTAAACTTACGGCTAAGAATTCCGGATTCGCCATTCAGGCGCGCAGAGCACTGTGGCTAAAATCCTGGTCAGCTGATGTAACTTCTAAGTCCAAATTACTTAATATACCTTTCAAGGGACAGACCTTATTTGGGCCCGGTTTGAAAGAAATTATCGCTGACATTACAGGAGGTAAGGGCCACGCCCTGCCTCAAGACAAAGCCAAACCTAAGGCTAGACAGTCTAATTTTCGTTCCTTTCGGAATTTCAAAGCAGGAGCAGCATCAACTTCCACTGCTCCAAAACAAGAAGGATCTGGTACTCGCTACAGACAAGGCTGGAGACCTAACCAGTCCTGGAACAAGGGCAAGCAGGCCAGGAAACCTGCTGCTGCCCCTAAAACAGCATGAATTGAGGGCCCCCGATCCGGGATCGGATCTAGTGGGGGGCAGACTTTCTCTCTTCGCCCAGGCTTGGGCAAGAGATGTCCAGGATCCCTGGGCGCTAGAGATAATATCTCAGGGATACCTTCTGGACTTCAAATACTCTCCTCCAAGAGAGAGATTTCATCTGTCAAGGTTGTCAACAAACCAAACAAAGAAAGAAGCGTTTCTACGCTGCATACAAGAACTATTGTTAATGGGAGTAATCCATCCAGTTCCACGGTCGGAACAGGGACAAGGGTTTTACTCAAATCTGTTTGTGGTTCCCAAAAAAGAGGGAACTTTCAGACCAATCCTGGATTTAAAGATCCTAAACAAATTCCTAAGAGTTCCATCATTCAAAATGGAAACTATTCGGACAATCTTACCCATGATCCAAGAAGGTCAGTACATGACCACAGTGGATTTAAAGGATGCTTACCTTCACATACCGATTCACAAAGATCATTACCGGTATCTAAGGTTTGCCTTTCTAGACAGGCATTACCAGTTTGTAGCTCTTCCATTCGGATTGGCTACAGCTCCAAGAATCTTCACAAAGGTTCTAGGTGCTCTTCTGGCGGTATTAAGACCGCGGGGAATTTCGGTAGCTCCGTACCTAGACGACATTCTGATACAAGCTTCAAGCTTTCAAACTGCCAAGTCTCATACAGAGTTAGTACTGGCTTTTCTAAGGTCACATGGATGGAAGGTGAACGAAAAGAAAAGTTCACTCGTTCCACTCACAAGAGTTCCCTTCCTGGGGACTCTTATAGATTCTGTAGAAATGAAGATTTACCTGACAGAGGACAGGTTAACAAGACTTCAAAGTGCTTGCCGCACCCTTCATTCCATTCAACACCCGTCAGTGGCTCAATGCATGGAGGTAATCGGCTTAATGGTAGCGGCAATGGACATAGTGCCATTTGCTCGCTTACACCTCAGACCACTGCAACTATGCATGCTAAGTCAGTGGAATGGGGATTACTCAGACTTGTCCCCTTCTCTGAATCTGGATCAAGAGACCAGAAATTCTCTTCTATGGTGGCTTTCTCGGCCACATCTGTCCAGGGGGATGCCATTCAGCAGACCAGACTGGACAATTGTAACAACAGACGCCAGCCTTCTAGGTTGGGGTGCCGTCTGGAATTCTCTGAAGGCTCAGGGACAATGGAGTCAGGAGGAGAGTCTCCTGCCAATAAACATTCTGGAATTGAGAGCAGTTCTCAATGCCCTCCTGGCTTGGCCCCAGTTGACAACTCGGGGGTTCATCAGGTTTCAGTCGGACAACATCACGACTGTAGCTTACATCAACCATCAGGGAGGGACAAGGAGCTCCCTAGCAATGATGGAAGTATCAAAGATAATTCGCTGGGCAGAGTCTCACTCTTGCCACCTGTCAGCAATCCACATCCCGGGAGTGGAGAACTGGGAGGCGGATTTCTTAAGTCGTCAGACTTTTCATCCGGGGGAGTGGGAACTTCATCCGGAGGTCTTTGCCCAAATACTTCGACGTTGGGGCAAACCAGAGATAGATCTCATGGCGTCTCGACAGAACGCCAAGCTTCCTCGTTACGGGTCCAGATCCAGGGATCCAGGAGCAGTCCTAATAGATGCCCTGACAGCACCTTGGGACTTCAGGATGGCTTATGTGTTTCCACCCTTCCCGATGCTTCCTCGATTGATTGCCAGAATCAAACAGGAGAGAGCATCAGTGATTCTAATAGCACCTGCATGGCCACGCAGGACTTGGTATGCAGACCTGGTGGACATGTCATCCTGTCTACCTTGGTCTCTACCTCTGAAACAGGATCTCCTGATTCAGGGTCCTTTCAAACATCAAAATCTAACTTCTCTGAAGCTGACTGCTTGGAAATTGAACGTTTGATTTTATCAAGACGTGGGTTTTCTGAGTCAGTTATTGACACCTTAATACAGGCTAGGAAGCCTGTTACCAGAAAGATTTACCATAAGATATGGCGTAAATACCTATATTGGTGTGAATCCAAAGGTTACTCTTGGAGTAAGGTTAGGATTCCTAGGATATTGTCTTTTCTACAAGAAGGTTTAGAAAAGGGTTTATCCGCTAGTTCATTAAAGGGACAGATCTCAGCTCTGTCTATTCTGTTACACAAACGTCTGTCAGAAGTGCCAGACGTTCAGGCTTTTTGTCAGGCTTTGGCGAGGATTAAGCCTGTGTTTAAAACTGTTGCTCCGCCATGGAGTTTAAACCTTGTTCTTAACGTTTTACAGGGCGTTCCGTTTGAACCCCTCCATTCCATTGATATAAAGTTGTTATCTTGGAAAGTTCTATTTTTAATGGCTATTTCCTCGGCTCGAAGAGTCTGAGTTATCAGCCTTACATTGTGATTCTCCTTATTTGATTTTTCATTCAGATAAGGTAGTTCTGCGTACTAAACCTGGGTTCTTACCTAAAGTAGTCACTAACAGGAATATCAATCAAGAGATTGTTGTTCCTTCTTTGTGCCCAAATCCTTCTTCGAAGAAGGAACGTCTACTACACAATCTGGACGTAGTTCGTGCCCTAAAATTTTACTTACAGGCAACTAAGGAATTTCGACAAACATCTTCTCTGTTTGTCGTGTACTCTGGTCAGAGGAGAGGTCAAAAGGCTTCTGCTACCTCTCTTTCCTTTTGGCTTCGTAGTATAATACGTTTAGCTTATGAGACTGCTGGACAGCAGCCTCCTGAAAGGATTACAGCTCATTCTACTAGAGCTGTGGCTTCCACTTGGGCCTTCAAGAATGAGGCCTCTGTTGAACAGATTTGCAAGGCTGCAACTTGGTCTTCGCTTTATACTTTTTCCAAATTTTACAAATTTGACACTTTTGCTTCCTCGGAGGCTATTTTTGGGAGAAAGGTTCTTCAGGCAGTGGTTCCTTCTGTATAAAGAGCCTGCCTATCCCTCCCGTCATCCGTGTACTTTTGCTTTGGTATTGGTATCCCAGAAGTAATGATGACCCGTGGACTGATCACACTTAACAGAAGAAAACATAATTTATGCTTACCTGATAAATTCCTTTCTTCTGTAGTGTGATCAGTCCACGGCCCGCCCTGTTTTTAAGGCAGGCAGTTATTTTTTAAATTATACTCCAGTCACCACTACACCCTTGGTTTCTCCTTTCTCGTTGGTCCTTGGTCGAATGACTGGGGGTGACGTAGAGGGGAGGAGCTATATGCAGCTCTGCTGGGTGAATCCTCTTGCACTTCCTGTTGGGGAGGAGTAATATCCCAGAAGTAATGATGACCCGTGGACTGATCACACTACAGAAGAAAGGAATTTATCAGGTAAGCATAAATTATGTTTTTTACATGCTAGAGTGTATTAAATTGGTTGCAAGTAGCTCCTTTACTATTATTTCAGCATTTGAAATAGCTGATTTAGCTTGTGGTTTCCCAACCTATACTGAAAGTTTTGATACTGGCGTATACGCTATTGACAAGCCTAAGTAAACACAGCCAGCAGAAGAGATTAGACCCTCAGTGGGGGTCATGATAGTTAAGTAATAAAATGATAATTTTCCATTGTTCTCTCTATGTATTGAGCTTTGGTGTTCCAGACAAATATAAGATAAGGAAGCAAGTCTGTGTACATAAAAGTGATAACATAATGAGATCTGATATTACCTGAAGCTCAACCCATTGTAATAGGCTGTGGTTTCAAAGCACAAAACCAGATTCCCAAATAAACCCGAAATGCAATTTCTCAAATATTTTATACCCTGCAGTTGGTATAACAAGTCATTTAAAATACATTTATGGAAAAACAATTTTACAGTGTACTGTCCCTTTAACCCCTTAACGACTGAGGACGTGCAGGGTACGTCCTCAGAAAAAAGGCAGTTAACGCCTGAGAACGTACCCTGCACGTCCTCAGTGTGGAAAGCAGCTGGAAGCGATCCTGCTCGCTTCCAGCTGCTTTCCGGTTATTGCAGTGATGCCTCGATATGGAGGCATCCTGCAATAACCTTTGTAAGCCATCCGGTGCAGAGAGAGCCACTCTGTGGCCCTCTCTGCACCGATCGGTTGCTTACTGCGTTGGTGGGTGGGAGCCGGACCGGGAGGCGGGTGGCGGCCATCGATGGCCCTGGTTATGTGAAGGGGGGCGGGATCGTGGGCGGGGGTGGCTGGGGGCGCGTGCACGGGAGGGTGGGGGAGGGCGCGTGCACGGGGAGGGAGCGGGTGGGAACCGCTACACTACAGAAAATGTTGAAAATTAAAAATGTTGAAAGTCAAAATAAAAAAATTAAAAAAACGATCAGCAAGGTGGTGGGGGTTTGTCTGTGTGGGGGTGGGGGAAGCTACACTACAGAAAAGAAAAACAAAACAAAAAAGCACTTTTTATTGCACTTTTTATTGCAAACTGGGTACTGGCAGACAGCTGCCAGTACCCAAGATGGCCCCCAATAAGGCAGAGGGGAGGGTTAGAGAGCGGTTTTGGGGGGGATCAGGGAGGTTGGGGGCTAAGGGGGGGATCCTACACAGTAGCATATGTACATATGCTTAAAAAAAAAAATATTTTTTTTTAAAAACCCTTTTATTTTAGTACTGGCAGACTTTCTGCCAGTACTTAAGATGGCGGGGACAATTGTGGGGGAGGGAAGGGAAGGGAGCTGTTTGGGAGGGATCAGGGGGTGGGATGTGTCAGATGGGAGGCTGATCTCTACACTAAAGCTAAAATTAACCCTGCAAGCTCCCTACAAACTCCCTAATTAACCCCTTCACTGCTAGCCATAATACACGTGTGAGGCGCAGCAGGATTTAGCGGCCTTCTAATTACCAGAAAGCAACGCCAAAGTCATATATGTCTGCTATTT